>NC_142808.1:3263291-3563291 GCF_049724085.1 Artemia sp. Qi Xiang Cuo | reverse complement strand
CTAAGACAACACTTTCTATAAAAACCTTATATGCTCCCAGGGCATAACTCACGCCCTTGCCTAGAGGGCTGGGGGGGGGGGGGTTGTCATCCTCATAGACATAATTTCCAGAACTTTCAACTACGTTGAACAAAATTGCTATCTCAAAATTTTGATTGGATTTGTTTGGGGAAATTGTGGGCATGAGAGGGGGGTTAGTTGCCCTCCAATCACTTCCGACTTTCCATTTCCAATCGAATGAGCCCTTTTTGAAGTTTCTACGACAGCACTTTCTATAAAAACCTTATATGCCCCCAGGGCATAAGTGGGCATAGCATTTTCTAGAACTTCATCCTCCAACCTCCTTCTTCTTCTGATTTTCTAAGCCCCGTCTAGAACTGCATCCTTCGATCTCCTTCTCCTTCTGATTTTCTCCTATCTAATTTCTGGCAGCACAGTATTTTACATTTGGGTTCAATTTAAATATTTAGAGAGGTTATCCCCCCCCCCATGTTATCACAGGGTAAACAAGGATTTAAGTGGAAGAAACCAGGAATTGCATTTTATAGAAACTTTTGGCATTTTATAAAGTAAGAAATTAGATAATATTATGTTTTCTTCAGAAGTTTTGTGTATACCAAAGGGCTACATAGGGCCCCAAGGGCCACTGTAGCAACCATTAGATTTGGATTTGAAAGGGGAACCAAATTTTAGTCCTCTTTTGTTGTTAAAGCGGTTGGTACTTACGTAATATAGTGACCACACCCAAGAAGTGAAATTATTTTAAGCCTAATGAAATATACCAAAATATGATAAAAATATAGTACTTTAGTAAAAAAATTATAGAAACTACAACAGAGAATTATGGAAATCAGGCTGCCCAAAATGCATTATATTAAATACCTAAGCAACTTTATATATTAAATATTTAATTAAAATATACTTGCGTAGTAGTTTTTCTCACTGAGACTAAGCTAATTATCTCCGAATGCAGAGAAAGAAACAAGTTTTACCCTGATCAAGGACAATAGTGTGGTCGCTATAACCAGCGGTACCTTCACAGAGGGAATCTTCGAGCATGGTAAGGTAATTTTGTCTTATAACCACCACACTCAAGATCTTGTGTCGCGAACATGAGACAATAACCGGTTCTCATGGTCTTTATACCAGACAATATTAGCTTCGGCTCGACGGGAAAATACATTTTAGCTATATTTGAATTAAATATATAATTGGTATTTTGGTTAGGTTGGGTTATTTTAGGTTACGTATTTAATATAATGGCGGCCCCTGCGCGGCCCCTCTTCCATAATTCTTTGTTTTAGTTTTCATAATTTTTGTTGATAAAGTATTACATTTTCATCATATTTTGTTTTATTGCATTAGCATTAACTAAACTTCACTTCTCGACAGAACTTGAATGTGGTGGCTATAAGACACAAGTACCCATGATCCCCCCTCCTCCATCATGTTTTATTCGCAATAAGCGACGTAATTTAAATAGTAATGTTCACTAGCTCTACGAGAGTAAACAACTTACTTCTGTCCATTCTTTGATATCCATAATCTGTTTCTTTAATAGAAAATATTTTTTCATACTGAAGAATAGAAGATATTTTTTCATATTTTTTCATCTACTGATAGATGAACCAAAACAATTGAACATGATACCACAATTCCTGTTTTCCACTGGGATCGCCATATCTTGGGTGAATTATGTTGAAATAGACAATCCTCAGGTCAAAAACCATTTAAATAGATGGGATAAAAGAAACTCATTACACCTTTAGTTCAGTGGGTCCACAAAATATATGAATATAGCAACACATCTAGCAACAACTGCTTTGGAAAAACGAGAAGGTGAATCCAAGAAGGCGCCCGTTTTCAGAAATCATGTGAACCACGTGGCACATGCCAAGCGTGGCGGAATTATTCCAAGCTTAGTGTAACTGTACGACACACATGGCGTTATGAGATATACACCAGGTGATAGATTGACACCCCCTTAGATGAATGATGGTGGTGAAAAGCAATAAAGCAATGGATACAAATAAAGTAAGTTTTGAACAAGGCTTAGTGATATTCAGCGATGGAATCAGACCCCCCCCCTCACTAGGCATTAATTGAAGGAAATTTATACCCTAATCGTAGTATCGTATAACTAAACCAAAGTCTGACTGCAATCCAACTTACAGTAGGTGGGAGAGGATGAGTCTTTTTAGTGTCATTTTCGTAAGGTACGTCTACAAGAGGGGGTTGCTGGATCTCAATCAAATTTCATGGGAGAGAAGAGCTACTATACTTTTTGATCCGTTGGGTGTTTGGATAGAACCCAACCTTAACTTTAAAGGTGATCCTCAACTTCTTCCCAGGATTTGCTTTCCAAGTCCAGCCAATTCGTGTCGTCTCGAAAAAACTGATCTGGCATTGATCAGTTTCCTATGGTACTAGTCACGAGTACCATAGGAAACGCAACAGCGGTGCCTAAGTAAAGAGCGATGTGGGCACAATGTTTTTTTTATGTTGGACTAGGGCACTTTGTATCCAAGGTGTTTTCGTAGAAACTTCGAAAAGGGATCATTCGATTGGAAATTGAAAGGGCTAGTGCCCTTTTTAATAGCCAAAGTGATTGGAGGGCAACTAACCCCCTCCCATGCTCACCATTTCCCCAAACAAACCCAATCAAAATTTTAAGATAGCTATTTTGTTCAACGTAATTGAAAGGTTTGGAAATTATGTCTTTAAGAATGACAACCCCCCCCCCCCCAAAGCCCTCAGGATAAGGGTTACAAGTTATGCCCTGGGGGCATATAAGGTATATATAGAAAGGGTAATCGTTAAAATCCGAAATGGGCTCATTTGATTGGAAATCAGAGGTTCTAGTGCCCTTTTTAAGAATCAGAGCGATCGAAGGGTGGATACCCCCCCCCCACACACCTTGTATTTTCCCAAAATACATCTGATGGGAATCTTGAGATGGCCATTTGTTGTCGTAGAAAATTCAAAAAGAGCTCATTTGATCGAAAAATGAAAGGATTAGTACCCTTTTTAATGGTCAAAAGTGATTAGAGGGCAACTAACTCCCCTCCCACACCCACCATTTCCCCAAACACTTCCAGTCAAAATTTTGAGATAGCCATTTTGTTCAACATAGTTGAAAGGTCTGGAAATAATGTCTTTGAGGGTGACAGCCCCCCTACAGCCCTACGGGCAAGGGCTGTAAGTTATTTTCTGGGGGGCATATAAGGTATATATAGAAAGGGTGATCGTATGGACTTCGGAAGGGGCTCGTTGGACTGGTAATCAGAAGTTCTAGTGCCCTTTTTAAGATTCAGAGTGATCGGAGGTGGCTCCACCCCCCCCCCCCCTCGCACACACACACACACACTTCATATTTTCCCGAAAAGCATCTAATAGAAATTTGTTGTCGTAGAAACTTCGAAAACAGCTCATTTGATTGGAAACTGAAAGGGCTAGTGCCCTTTTTAACAGTCGAAAGTGATTGGAGGGATACTAACCCCTCCTCCCACTATTTCCCCAAACTTATCCAATTAAAATTTTGATATAGCCGTTTTGTTCAACGTAATTAAAAGGTTCAGAAATTATTTCCAGACATCTGATGGGAATTGAGGTCCGGATATCTGATGGGAATTTTGAGATGGTCATTTGTAGTCGTAGGAACTTCAAAAAGAGCTCATTTGGTTGGAAATTGAAAGGGCTAGTGCCCTTTTTAATAGCCAAAGCGATTGGAGGGCAACTAACCCACTGCCCACCATTTCCCCAAACAAAAACAATCAAAATTTTAAGATAGCCATGTTGTTCAATGTAATTGAAAGGTTTGGAAATTAGGTCTTTAAGAATGGCATACCCCCACAGGCCTCAGGGCAAGGGTTATAAGTTATGCCCTGGAGGCATATAAGGTATATATAGAAAGGATAATCGTAAAAAATCCGCAATGGGCTCATTTGATTGGAAATCAGATGTTCTAGTGCCTTTTTAAGATTCAGAGTGATCAGAGGGTAGATACCCCCCCACACACACACACACACACCCACACACCACGTATAAACCCGTAATACATCTAATGAGAATTTTGAGATGGCCATTTGTTGTCGTAGAAACTTCAAAAAGAGCTCATTCAATTGGAAATTGAAAGGGCTAGTGCTCTTTTTAATAGTCAAAAGTGATTGGAGGGCAACTACCTCCCCTCCCATGGCCACCATTTCCCCAAACATATCCAATTAAAATTTTGAGATAACCATTTTGTTAAACGTAGTTGAAAGATCCGGAAATTATGTCTTTGAGGGTGACAGCCCCCCCTCCCCTACAGCCCTACGGGCAAGGGCTTTAAGTTATTCCCTGGGGGCATATAAGGTATATACAGAAAGGCTAATCGTAAAACATCTGCAATGGGCTCAATTGATCGGAAATCAGATGTTCTAGAGCCCTTTTTAAGATTCAGAGTGATCAGAGGGTGGACACCCCCCCCTCCCCACACACACACACCTCGTATTTTCCCGAAATATATCTAATGAGAATTTTGAGATGGCCATTTGTTGTCGTAGAAACTTCCAAAAGAGCTCATTCAATTGGAAATTGAAAGGGCTAGTGCTCTTTTTAATAGTCAAAAGTGATTGGAGGGCAACTACCTCCCCTCCCATGCCCACCATTTCCCCAAACATATCCAATTAAAATTTTGAGATAACCATTTTGTTAAACGTAGTTGAAGGATCCGGAAATATGTCTTTGAGGGTGACAGCCCCCCTACAGCCCTACGGGCAAGGGCTGTAAGTTATTCCCTGGGGGGCATATAAGGTATATATAGAAAGGGTGATCGTGTAGACTTCGGATGGTGATCGGATGGTGGATACCCCCCCCCCCACACCTCATATTTTCCCGAAATCCATCTGATAGAAATGTGTTGTCGTAGAAACTTCGAAAACAGCTCATTTGATTCGAAACTGAAAGGGCTAGTGGCCTTTTTAATAGTCGAAAGTGATTGGAGGGATACTAACCCTTCCTCCCACTCCCACCATTTCCCCTAACACATCCTATTAAAATTTTGAGATAGACGTTTTGTTCAACGTAATTGAAAGGTCTGGATTTTATGTCTCTGAGGATGACACCCCCCCCCCTACAGCCCTCCAGGTAAGGGTTGTAAGTTATGCCCTGGGGGCATATAAGGTATATATATAGAAAGGGTGATGGTATAAACTTCGGTGGGTTCTTATTGGATTGATAATCAGAAGTTTCAGTGTCCTTTTTAAGATTCAGGGTGATCGGAGGGCAGATACCCCCCCCACACACACACACACATACACACCTCACGTTTTCCCGAAATGCATGTGATAGAAATTTTGAGATGGCCATTTATTGTCGTAGAAACTTCGAAAAGAGCTCAATCGATTGGAAATTGAAAGGGCTAGTGCCCTTTTTAATAGTCAAAAGTGCTTGGAGGGCAAATAACCCTCCTCCCACGCCCACGATTTCCCCAAACACATCCAATCATAATTTTGAGATAGCCATTTTGTTCAAAGTAATTGAAAGGTCCAGAAGTTATGTCTTTGAGGAAGACAACCCCACTGCCCTCAGGTCAAGAGTTGTAAGTTATGCCCTGGGTGCATATAAGGTTTATATAGAAAGGTTAGTAGATTGCTTTGTCTGGATTCCGATGCCCCTATAGCAATCTCCACGTTATTTTCATGCTCCTATAGGAATTCCCTCCCATGCTATTTTAAGCGCTATGTCCCTTCCATTGTTATTCAATGGGACCTCTACACGTGATTAAACACGTCATGAAACTACGTGGTATTTGCTTATGTCCTGTTGGTACCATGCCAAACGAGTGGGGATTCCCCGCCTGTTCCTAAACATTGCAAAAAAAGATAGCAGTATGAGAGTGTTTTTTTTTTTTTTTTTTTTTTTTTTTTTTTTTTTTTTTTTTTTTTTATTGATAAGAATGTCATAAGAATATAGGTCGGGACAATAAAATCAGAATTGTTTGAATGACAGTTAAAAAGGGGTAGTGAGATTTGCGAATTAGAGTGTAGGATTTGCAAATTTGATCCTATTAAGGGTTGAATTGAGAAAACCAAAAATACTCAGAATCAAGGATAAATGCGATCTGCCTCATGGGAATGGCTCTGAGGTTCTTCGTTCCCCCATTGCTGCGGGCCGGGGAGGGGGCCCACAATGTTGGAGAGAAAAACAAAACGACTCAGACTCTAAAATCGCTGGGTTTGGGCTCACGGGCAAGCTTCAAAGGCCCTTAGTCCCCCCATTTCTGAGGGTAGGGGAGGGGTCAAATTTGGAGGGAAAACACAAAAAACACAGAATCGAAAAAAAATTAGATCTGACTCAAGGGCAAGGCTCAGAGGCCCCTCCATCCCCCATTTCTGAGGCCAAGGGAGGGGAAGGGGTCAATTTTGGAGGGAAAACCAAAAATACTCAGAATCGAACATAAATGGGATCGGCCTCAAGGGGAAGGCTCAGAGGCCCCTCCGTCCCCCATTTCTGAGGACAAGGGAGTGGAGGGGGTCAATTTTGGAGGGAAAACCAAAACTACTCAGAATCCAAAATAAATGGGATCTGCCTCAAGGGGAAGGCACAGATTCTGAGGGCGGGGGAGGGGGGGGTCAATTTTGGAGGGAAAACCAAAAATACTCAGAATCGTAAATAAATGGGAATCTGCCTCAAGGGCAAGGCTCAGAGGCCCCTCCTTCCTCCATTTCTGAGGGCAGGGAGGGGGGGGGCAATTTTGGGGGGAAAACCAAAAAATACTCAGAATCGAAAATAAACGGGATCTGCCTCAAGGGGAAGGCTCAGAGGCCCCCCCTCCCCCCATTTCTGAGGGCAGGGGCGGGGGGGGGGTCAATTTTGGAGGGAAAAACAAAAATGCTCAGAATCGAAAATAAAAAGGATCTGCCTCAAGGGGAAGACTCAGCGGCCCTTCGTTCCCCCATTTCTGAGGGCAGGGGCGGGGAGGGGTCAATTTTTGAGGGAAAACCAAAAATACACAGAATCAAAAATAAATGGGATCTGCCTCAAGGGGAAGGCTCAGATTTTGAGTGCGGGGGAGGGGGGGTCAATTTTGGAGGGAAAACCAGAAAAACTCAGAATCGAAAATAAATTGGATCTGCCTCATGGGCAAGGCTAAGAGGCCCCTCCATCCACCATTTCTCAGGGCAGGGGAGGGGGGGTCAATTTTGGAAGGAAAACCAAAAAATACTCAGAATCGAAAATAAACGGGATCTGCCTCAAGGGCAAGGCTCTGAGGCCCCTCCTTCCCCCTCAGAAAAAGTTTTAACAAGAAATGTCTGAAAAGTGTTTTTTTGGGGGATGGAGCGATGACAGATTGGATGTCTCAGACTTGTGATAGTGCTGTACTGTGGTACGAATTGCTTGTTAAAAACCCAAATTAATTAGTTGAAAATAAATCTTTAACAAGAAATGTCTGAAAAGTATTTTTTTGGGGGGGGGGGGGCAATGACAGAGTGGATGTCTTAGACTAGTTATAGTGTTGTACTCTGGCATGAATTGCTTTCGAAAACCCGGATGAATTAGTTGAAAATAAAGTTTTAACAAGAAATGTCTGAAAAGTTTTTTTTTGGTGGGGATGAGGGCGATGACAGAGTGGATGTCTTAGACTAGTGATAGTGCTGTACTGTGGTACGAATTGCTTGTGAAAACCCCAAATGAATTAGTTGAAAATAAAGTTTTAACAAGAAATGTCTGAAAAGTATTTTTTTTTTGGGGGGTGGGAGGCGATGACAGAGTGGATGTCTTAGTGCTGTACTCTGGCATGAATTGCTTTCGAAAACCCGGATGAATTAGTTGAAATAAAGTTTTAACAGAAATGTCTGAAAAGTATTTTTTGGGAGAGTGGGGGCGATGACAGAGTGGATGTCTTAGACTAGTTATAGCGCTGTACTCTGGCATGAATTGCTTTCGAAAATCCGAATGAATTAGTTGAAATAAAGTTTTAACAAGAAATGTCTGAAAAATATTTTTTTGGGGGGTGGGGGCGATGGCAGAGTGGATGTCTTAGACTAGTTATAGTGCTGTACTCTGGCATGAATTGCTTTCAAAAACCCGGATGAATTAGTTGAAAATAAAGTTTTAACAAGAAATGTCTGAAGCATTTTTTTTTGGGGGGGGGGGGGTGAGGGCGAGGACAAAGTGGATGTCTTAGACTAGTTATAGTGCTGTACTGTGGTACGAATTGCTTGTGAAAAACCCGGATGAATTAGTTGAAACTAAAGTTTTAACAAGAAATGTCTGAAAAGTATTTTTTTGGGGGGGTGGGAGGCGATGACAGAGTGGATGTCTTAGAATAGTTATAGTGCTGTACTCTGGCATGAATTTCTTTCGAAAACCCAGATGAATTAGTTGAAAATAAAGTTTATACAATAAATGTCTGACAAGTATTTTTTGGGGGGGTTGGGGTGAAGACTGAGTGGGTGTATTAGAGTAGATATAGTGCTTTTCTCTGGAAGTAATTGGTTGAGAAAAACACGGAGTAATTATTTGAAAATAAATTTTTAAAAATAAATGTCTGAAAAATATTTTTTGGGGGATGGAGCAATGACAGAGTGGACGTCTTAGACTAGTTATAGTGCTGTACTCTGGCATGAATTGCTTTCAAAAACCCGGATGAATTAGTTGAAAATAAAGTTTTAACAAGAAATGTCTGGAAAGTATTTTTGTGGGGGGGGGGCTAAGAACGATTGGATGTCTTAGACTAGTTATATTGCTTTACTGTGGCATTAACTGCACCCTAAAACCCTTAGTAATTATTTTAAAATAAATTTTTAGAATAAATTTTCTGAAAAGTGTTTTTTTTCTTAAAAACGATGGGCGGAAATAAAAGTGGAACTCTTAAAATATCAATTCAAGGTCAGTAAATAATTCCTTTGTTTTTTTTTGTTAAACACGATTGGCTGAAATAAAAGCGGAACTTTTAAAATCACAACAACTAAAGGTCAGTAAATAATCGATTTGTTGTTTTTTTTTTGTTAAACACGAGCTATTGTAGAAAATAATATCAAAGTAACAAGTCATATGATAGTTCCGCTATTATAGAAAATAATTTCAAATTACCAAGTCACATTATAGTTACGCTATCGTAGAAAATAGTTTCAAAGTACCAAATCACATGATAGTTACACTACTTTAGAAAATAATATCAAATTGCCAAGTCACATGATAGTTACGCTTTTGTAGAAAATAATTTCAAAGTACCAAGTCACATGATAGTTACGCTATTATAGAAAATAATTTCAAAGTACCAAGTCACATTATAGTTACGCTATTGTAGAAAATAATTTCAAAGTACTAAGTCACATGATAGTTACACTTTTGTAGAAAATAATTTCAAAGTACCAAGTCACATGATAGTTACGCTATTGTAGAAAATAATTTCAAAGTACCAAGTCACATGATAGTTACGCTATTATAGAAAATAATTTCACAGTACCAAGTCACATGATAGTTACGCTATTGTAGAAAATAAATTCAAAGTACCAAGTCACATTATAGTTAAGCTATTGTGGAAAATAGTTTCAAAGTACCAAGTAACATTATAGTTAAGATATTGTGTAAAATAGTTTCAAAATACCAAGTCACATGATAGTTTCGATTTTGAAGACAATAATTACAAAGTACCACGTCACAGCATTGTTACGCTTTTGTACATAATTATATCCAATTAACAACTCAAATTATTTTCACGATTTTTCAGAAGGTTATTAGAATTTACAAAGACATGACATGGTTACTCTGATGTAGAACATAGTTACGCAATAAAAATTTGATTTATAGTAACAATATTCTATACAAAATTTTAAAAGTAACAAGTAACTTTATAATTATGTTATTGTAGAAAATGCTTTCAAACTACCAATTCACATGATAGTTTCGCTTTTGTAGAAAATAATTTCAGAGTACCATGTCACATGATAGTTACGCTTTTGTAGAAAATAATTTCAAAGTACCAAGTCACATGATAGTTACGCTATTGTAGAAAATAATTTCAAAGTACCAAGTCACATGATAGTTACGCTTTTGTAGAAAATAATTTCAAAGTACCATGTCACATTATAGTTACGCTATTGTAGAAAATAATTTCAAAGTACCAAGTCACATTATAGATACGCTATTTTAGAAAATAATTACAAAGTAACAAGTCACATGATAGATAAACTTTTTTATAACATAATTTAAAATTACAAATTCACATGATAGTTACTATATTGTAGAAAATAATTTCAAAGTACCATGTCACATGATAGTTACGCTTTTGTAGAAAATAATTTCAAAGTACCAAGTCACATTATAGTTACGTTATTATAAATAATAATTTCAAAGTACCATGTCACATGATAGTTACGCTGTTTTAGAAAATAATTTCAAAGTACCAAGTCACATGATAGTTACGCTTTTGTAGAAAATAATTTCAAAGTACCAAGTCACATGATAGTTGCGCTATTATAGAAAATAAGTTCAAAGTACCAAGTCACATGATAGTTATGCTATTATAGAAAATAATTTCAAAGTACCAAGTCACATGATAGTTACGCTATTATAGAAAATAATTTCAAAGTACCAACTCACATGATAGTTACTCTAGTGTAGAAAATAATTTCAAAGTACCATGTCACTTGATAATTAATCTTGCGAAGAAAATAAATACAAAGCAAGAAGTCAACGGCTATTTTAGATCTTAAGTAAAATAATTTTCAATCTACTCGCTCATATGATTAGTACGATCCTACATAACACAATATTATTGGCCATAATTGAATTTTGTCTAAGCTATTGAATAAACAATTATCAATGAACAAACTCAATTACTATTTATGCTCTTATAGACAATAATTGAATACTAACAAATCACTTGATAGTTACGCTTTTGTAGAAAATAATTTCAAAGTACCAAGTCACATGATAGTTACGTTATTATAGAAAATAATTTCAAAGTACCAAGTCGCATGATAGTTACGCTATTGTAGAAAATAATTTCAATGTACCGAGTTACATGATAGTTACGCTTTTGTAGAAAATAATTTCAAAGTACCAAGTCACATGATAGTTACGCTATTGTAGAAAATAATTTCAAAGTACCAAGTCACATGATAGTTACGCTATTATAGAAAATAATTTCAAAGTACCAAGTCACATGATAGTTACGCTATTGTAGAAAATAATATCATAGTACCAAGGCACATGCTAGTTACGCTATTGTAGAAAATAATTTAAAATTACCAATTCACATGATATTTATTTTATTATAGAAAATCATTTCAAAATACCAAGTCATATGATAGTCACGTATCAGTATAAAATAATATCAAAAGTACCATTTCGATTGAGTTACTCCATTGTAGAAAATAATTTAAAAGTGAAATGTCGCTCAATAGTTAAGCTATAGATGAAAAAAATATCTAAGTTACCAGTTAAAAGATATTTAAATTATAAAATACAAGAATTCAAAAATACCAAGTCACATGATAGTTAAGCTATTGTAGAAAATAATTTCAAAGTACCAAGCCACATGATAGTTACACTATTGTAGAAAATAATTTCAAAGTACAAAGTCACATGATAGTTAAGCTATTGTATAAAATAATTTCAAAGTAACAAAAAATTTAATTCAGGAAATTATGAAAAAAAAAACTAGAGGAGGTTACGTGCGCGCACGTAACCTCGTCTAAATTTTTTTTTGTACTACAATAGCGTAACTATCATGTGACTTGGTACTTTGAAATTATTTTCTATAATAGCGTAACTATCATGTGACTTGGTACTTTGAAATTATTTTCTATAATAGCGTAACTATCCTGTGACTTGGTACTTTGAAATTATTTTATATAATAGTGTAACTATCATGTGAGTTGGTACTTTGAAATTATTTTCTACAAAAGCGTAACTATCATGTGACTTGGTACTTTGAAATTATTTTCTACAATAGCGTAACTATCATGTGACATGGTGCTTTGAAATTATTTTCTATAATAACGTAACTATAATGTGACTTGGTACTTTGAAATTATTTTCTACAAAAGCGTAACTATCATGTGACTTGGTACTTTGAAATTATTTTCTACAATAACGTAACTATTATGTGACTTGGTACTTTGAAATTATTTTCTAAAATAGCGTAACTATCATGTGACTTGGTACTTTGAAATTATTTTCTACAAAAGCGTAACGATCATGTGACTTGGTACTTTGAAATTATTTTCTACAAAAGAGTAACTATCATGTGACATGGTACTTAGAAATTATTTAATACAAAAGCGTAACTATCATGTGACTTGGTACTTTGAAATTATTTTCTACAAAAGCGTAACTATCATGTGACATGGTACTTTGAAATTATTTTCTACAAAAGCGTAACTATCATGTGACTTGGTACTTTGAATTTTTTGTACTTGGTACTTGGTACTATTTCCCTCGCAAAATTGACCCCCCCCTCCCCTGCCCTCAGAAATAGGGGAACTAAGGGCCTCTGAGCCTTCCCCTTGAGGCAGATCCCATTTATTTTCGATTCTTAGTATTTTTGGTTTTCCCTCCTCAATTGACATCCCCCTCCCCTGCCCTCAGAAATGGGGGAACGAAGAACCTCTGAGCCTTCCTCTTGAGGCAGATCCCATTTATTTTCGATTCTGAGTATTTTTGGTTTTCTCAAGTCAATCCTTAATAGGATCAAATTTGCAAATCCTACACTCCAATTCGCAAATCTCATTACCCCTTTTTAACTGTCAATCAAACAATTCTGATTGTAGTATCCCGACCTACATTCTTATGAAATTCTTATCAACAAAAAAAAAAAAATAAAATAAAATTTAAAAAAAACACTCATACTGCTATCTTTTTTGCAATGTTTAGGAACAGGCGGGGAATCCCCACTTATTTGGAATGGTACCAACAGGACATAAGCAAATACCACATAGTTTTAAGACGTGTTTAATCAAGTGTAGAGGTCCCATTGAATAACAATGGAAGGGACATAGCGCTTAAAATAGCATGGGAGGGACGTCCTATAGGAGCATGCAAATAACGTGGAGATTGCTATAGGGGCATCGGAATCCAGACGAAGCAATCTACTAAGGTTGATCATATAAACTTCGAAAGGGGCTCATTGGATTGGCAATCAGAAGTTCTAGTGTCCTTTTTAAGATTCAGAGTGATCAAAGCGTGGATACCCCCCACACCTCGTATTGTCAATAAAGGCATCTGATTGAGATGACCATTTGTTGTCATAGGAACTTCGAAAAAGGCTCCTTCGATTGGAAATCAAAAGGGTTAGCGCCCTTTTTATTAGTAAAAAGTGATTGGAGTTCAACAAGACCCCCCCCCCACGCCCATCAATTCCCAATACACATCTAATCGAAATTTTGATATAGCCATTTTATTCAGTGTAGTTAAAAGGTATGGAAATTATTTCTTTGACAGCCGCCGCGCCTACTTGAGACCAGAACCATAATTTGCACTTTAATGAAAAAAAGGGCTGTGGATTTTCAGTTTGGTATACATATAATGATATAGGCCTATATTCCTTATAGTTTTAATAATTTTTTTATTTATTAAAGTAAAAAAAAGTTAAAACAATTTAAACTTATTTTGTCATTTAATGTCGTAGGATGAAATGAATAGAATGGCTTTTGTGTCTTCAATGGGAGAGTGAACGCAAACTAAATAATTTTGTTTAAAAAACACAACACAAGATAAGTTTGTTCTAAAACAAGATTAATAACTGATAATTATATATTATAGCTATTATATTAAGAAATTTATATTTTCTGATGTGCAATATTACTGAAATTTTGAGATAGCCATTTGTTCAAAAGCAGTCAAAAGATCACATAGCAAGGCCTTTGGGGTTGACACAACCCCCCAGAGTCAGGGGGCCAGTGTTATAGGTTATGCCCCAGGGGCCTATAACCTTTTTATGGAAGGTGTGGTTCTTTAAACTTTAGAGGAAACTCATTTTATTGGATATGTATAGTTCTAGTTTCCTTTTAAGAGTCAAAATTGATGTAGGGCAACTAGCCCCTCCCCTCCCTGAAAACCTGTTTCGTCAAACGCATCCAATCAAAATTGTGAGATAGCCATTTTGTTCACAATAGTCCAAAGAGCATATAACAATGGCTTCAAGGTGGACACAACCCTCCAGAGCCCAGGGGCAAGGGTTGTAAGTTATGCCCCGGTCATATAAGGTTTTTATGGAACAGACGGTCGTATAAACTTTGAATCAGATGGGGTTCATTCGATTGGAAGTCGGAAGATCTAGTGCTCTTTTTAAGAGTCAAAAGACAAAGGAGGACAACCAGCCTCCCTCCACAATCCTATCATTCCCCAAAACACATCCAATCAAAATTTTAAGAGAACTAGGTTATTTAGTTTAGCATTATTGAAAGGTCCAGTATTTATGTCTTTGGGGGGGGTGTCAACCTCCCCAAATTGTCAACTTATATTATGTCAACTTGTATTATTAATTTAGACCTTTAAGGTTAAGTTGTGGGGGATTTCGAACTAGCCAGAAGGCACTATATGAATACTTTCAATGCTACCACTAAAGTTAATGTAACTAATGGCGCTAATATATTAAGATGAAATTAATAAAAGTTCAAATAGGGATAAAATCCTTTTAACAGACAGTGATGATGATAACAGTGATAGAAATTCACAAAAATACCAAATATTTTGGTCACATATACAGTGACAGTCATATACTGATGACGGTCACTGTATATATGACCGAAATATCTGGTATTTTTGTGAAGTTCTATCACTGTTATCATCATCACTGTCTATTAAAAGGATTATATCCCTATTTGAAATTTTATTTATCGTCATGGAAAGCCAGTGTGGTCTCCGAAATTATCTAAGATGAAATTCTTAGAAAACATTTAGGAGTTTCGATTTAAGGAAGAAACTGTATGCATGCAGGTTTGCAGAAGGGCATATAAGCAATATCATAAGCAGCACCACTCTATAATAGCTCGAAATATCATTGAAAATTTTAAAAGAGATAATTCAATTCAAAATTAAAAGTTCTGGTGCCCTTTTAAGAGTAACAAGAGATTCGAGGGCAAGCAGCCCTTCTCTTATGCCCATTATTTTTCCAAACGAATCCAAAACATTGAGACATCCATTTTGTTCAGCATAGTAGAATTGTCCAGCACTTATGTCTTTAGGGATATTATGCATGTCAATGCAATTGGCTCATTAAGCTTTAAAAGTAAATATTGCTTTAAAATAATCAAAAGGCATTGTGGTTATGGTTGGCAATAAGACACCTCAGCAATATATTGAGAACGATTGGGGGTATTGAGTTGAAACTTTTGTGGGATACTACTATTTCTACTTCTGCTCATACAATTTAAATAAATAAAAGAGTGTAAGCGTATCCAGGTTGTCAAAGAGCATTGATAGAATCTTTTGTAAATGATATTAGGTTTTATTTTTCAGGTAAAATTCAGAAGCTATACAATTAAATTAAAAAATAGTGTTTGTGTCAGGATTAAAAATTGTTGACATAGTTTCTTCAACATACAAATAACAACCCATGTCATGGATTCTTATAGAAATTAAATTAAAAAAAAACAAGTTTTTTAAACTGAAAGTAAGGAGCGACATTAAAACTTAAAACGAACAGAAATTATTCCGTATATGAAAGGGGCTCTGAGACAGAGTCAAACTTTAGCGTAAAGAGCGAGGCGTTGAGGAGGGGACAGCCCCTTTCATATACGGAATAATTTCATATTATTCTTTCAATTTCATTTTAAAAAAACTACTTTCAGTTTAAAAAACTTGTTTTTTTATTTAGTTTCTGATCGTTTTTTAGTGAATGCAGCTTTTATTTTGGTTCACCGTCATTGAATAAGTAAACAAAATTTCGTTCTAATTCTTTAAAAATTACCCCTTAATCACAAAGGCCGTTAATTAGAATAAATAGCTCTTATGAAAGTACTAAAAAATCTTTGGCTTAAAGAGCGAGGCATTGACCAGAAGATGAACCCAATCATATAGCTAATAGTTTTTATTCGTTTTAAGTTTTGATGTTGCTCCTTACTTTCAGTTGAAAAACTTGTTTTTTTATATTTAATTTCTGATTTTTTTTTAAAATAATGATGGGAAATCCGGCGCCCCCTTCATAGCAATGTCCATGAAAACTTCCTTCATGAAAAGATCATCCCATATAAGGCGCGTAACTTTTGATGGGTAGGACTAAACGTGATGAAACTTATATATTTGAAATCAGCATTAAAATTTAATTCTTTTGATGTATCTATTTGTATCAAAATACCGTTTTCTAGAGTTTCGGTTACCATTGAGCCGGGTCGTTACCACGTAACGACCCGGCTCAAACAGTTCAAACGACCCGGCTCAAACAGTTTTCAAACAGTTCGTTACCACGAACTGTTTGAAAACTGAAAAGATATAAAATGTCATCTTTTCTATTGAAAAAGACTACGTCAATAAAAAAGGAACAGAAATTAATCTAAAAATTTTTTCCACATAGCAAGTTTTTCAAAGAAAAGTAAAGAGCTCCATTAAGCTAAGAATGAGCAAAAATAAAGTCAAATAATCTTCCAAACGTAAAAGTACCACAAATCACGATCAATAAATAAATGAAACTCAAAATGAAAAGAAATTACAATAGATAGCCAAGTCAAACTTACAACGAGAAAAAATTAACATGAGTGGGGCTGATAACCCCCATGCATTTTCAAGACCAGAAAACAATTTGCACTTTACTGAAAACAAAATACGTTTGCAATGTTTTCCCTTTTCTTGGTTTCATAAATAAAAAATTATTAAAATTTTAAGGAATAAATATCCTTATATGTCAATTAAACTGACAATCCATGGTCATTTGTTTTTTTGTTGTTTTTTTCTTAGTAAAGAACAAATTGTGTTCTGGTCTAGAGAAGGCATGGGGGTTATCAGCCTTATTCATGTTCATTTTTGCTCGTTTTGAGTTTGACTCGGGTATTTATTATAGTTCCTGTTCGTTATTAGTTTCATTTATTTATTGATTGATTTAAAAAAAATGTTTTCCACAAAATAAGTTTTTCAAAAAAAGTAAAGAACTCCATTAAACCAAAAATGAACAAAATAGAATTGTGTTCTGGTCTTGAGAAGGCATGGGGGTTATCAGCCCTATTCATGTTAATTTTTGCTCGTTTTGAGTTTGACTCGGCTATTTATTATAGTTTCTGTTCGTTATTAGTTTCATTTATTTATTGATTTATTTAAAAAAAACTTTTCCACAAAATATGTTTTCCAAAAAAAGTAAAGAACTCCATTAAACCAAAAATGAACAAAAATAGAATCAAAATATCTACCAAGCATATAACTACCACAAATCAGTATCAATTAATTAATGAAACCCAAAACAAACAGAAATTGAAATAAATAACTGAGTCAAACTCAAAACGAGTAGAAATTAATATGAGTAGGCTTCCAAACCCCATGCTTACTAAAAGCCAGAATATAATTTATACTTTACTGAAAAAAAAATCAGATGAATTTACTAAAAAAAAATGTGCATTGTCAGTAGAATCCTACTCATATTAATTAGTGCTCGTTTTGAGTTTGACTCTCTTATTTATTTTATTTCTGTTTGTTTTGGGTTTCAGTTATTTATTGATACTGATTTGTAGTAATTGTATGCTTGGTAGGTTATTTTATTCTATTTTTGTTTATTTTTGGTTTAATGGAGTTCCTTACTTTTAAAAAAAAAAACTTATTTTTTGGAAAGTTTTTTCAATTAATTTCTGTTCGTTTTATATAGACATAGTCTTTTTCAGGGAGAAAGACTGAGCCGCTTCTAAAGTTAAACAATCATCCCTTGCATAAAAACCTCAAATACCCCCTGGACATAATTTACAACCCTTGCCCCTAATCTCTGGTGTTTGTTTCAACCCCAAAAGCCTTGTTTTATGATATTTAGACTATTTTGAATAGAATGGTTATCTCAAAATTTATGTTAGATGCATTTCGGGACAACACCACGTGTGTAGGAGGGGGGGGGGGGGGTTGCCGCCCTCTGACCACTTTGACTCTTAAAAAGAACACTATAACGTCTGATTACCAATCCAATGAGCCCCCTCCGACGTTTATATAACCATGCTTTCTATAAAAACCTGCATGTCCTCAGGGCATAAATTACAACCCTTGCCCTGGGGGCTGGGGCCATTTTTATCCTCAAAAACATAATTTCCATGCCTTTATGATACGCTGATCAAAATGGCTATTTCAAAATTTTGATTGGAAGTGTTTGAAGAAATGATGGGCAGAGGGGGGGGGGGGGGGATTTGCCCTCTAATCACTTTCGACTAATAAAAAAGGCACTAGTCCTGTCAATTTCCAATCGAATAAACCTTTTGGAAGCTTCTACGACAAAACTTTCAATGAGAACCTTATATGCCCCAAGGGCATAACTCAAGATCCTTGTCCTGAGGGCTATGGGGGGGGGGCGGATTGTCATCCTCAAAGACATAATTTTCAGACCTTTCAACTATGTTGAACAAAATGGCCATATCAAAATGTTGATTGGAAAAGGTTTGGGAAATGATAGGCAAGGGACGAGGGTGATTCTCCCTCTGATTACTTTCGACTATTAAAAAGGAATAGCCCTCTCGATTTCCAATCCAATGACCCCTTTTTGAAGTTTTTACGACAACGCTTTCTATAAAAAATATAATGCCCTTGGGGCATTATATGCCCCAAGGGCAAAACTTACAATCATAGGCCTTGGGGCTGTGGGGTTGTCATACTCAAAAACATAATTTCTGGACCCTACAACCACGGTCAACAAAATTGCCATACCAAAATATTGATCGGAAGTTTTTGGGGAAATGATGGGCGTTGGGGGGAGGGAATTCGCCCTCCGATTGCTTTTGACTATTAATATGGGCACTAGCAAATCTCAATTCCCAATGGAGTGAGCCCTTTCTGAAGTTTCTATGACAACACATTCTATAAAAACCTTATATGCCCCAGGGCATAACTTACAACCTTAGCCCTGATGGCTGTGGGGAGGGGGGGGGTTCATACTCAAAAAAATAATTTCCGGACCCTTCTACTACATTCAACAAAATGGCTATATCAAAATGCTGATCGGAAGCGTTTTGGGAAATGATGGGCGTGCCCTTTTTGAAGTTTCTATGACAGCACTTTCTATAAAAAACCTTACATGCCCCCAGGGCATAACTTATACCCCTTGCCCTGATGGCTGGGGGTGGTTTATCGTCCTCAAAAACATAATTTCTGGACCTTTTAACTACGTTGAACAAAATGGCTGTCTCAAAGTTTTGATTGTGTTCGGGAAAATAATAAGCGTAAGATGGGATTAGTTGTCCTCCAATCACTATCGACTATTAAAAAGGGCACTAGCTCTTTCAATTTCCAATCGAATGAGCCCTTTTTTAAGTTTCTACGACAACACTTTCTATAAAAACCTTAACTGAAAACCCTTACTCTGAGGGGTGTGGGGGGTTTATCATCCTCAAACACCTAATTTCCAGAATTTTGAACTACGTTGAGCAAAATGGTTATCTCAAAATTTTGATTGGATGTGTTTGGGGAAATTGTTGGAGTGAGAGGGGGGGGTGTTGCCCTTCAATCATTTTTGACTATTAAAAAGAGCACTAGCTCTCTCAATTTCCGATCAAATGAGCCCCTTTTTAAGTTTCTACAGCGCTTTCTGTAAAAAACCTCATATACCCCGAGGGTATAATTTACAACCCTTACCCTGAGGGCTGTAAGGGGGGTTGTCGTCCTTAAAGACCTAATTTCTTTAACTCTCAACTATGTTGAAAAAATGGCTATCTCAAAATTTTTATTGAATGTGTTTGGGGAAATGGTGAGCGTCAGAGGGGGTTAGTTGCCCTTCAATCGCTTTCGACTATTAAAAAGGGCACTAGCCCTTTCAATTTCCAATCAAGTGAGCCCTTTTTGAAGTTTTTGCAGCAGCGCTTTTTATAAAAAAAAAACTTATACGCCCCAAGGGCATAACTTACAACCCTTGCCCTGAGGGGGGGGGGGTATCATCCTCGAAGACCTAATTTACAAAACTTTCAACTGTATTGAACAAAACGGATATCTCAAAATTTTTATTGCAGGTGTTTAGGGAAATGGTGGGCATGAGAGGGGGATTAGTTGCCCTCAAATCACTTTTGAATATTAAAAAGAGCACTAGCCCTTTCAATTTCCAATTGAATGGGCCCTTTTTGAAGTTTCAAAGATAACGCTTTCTATAAAAACCTTACATGTCCGAAGGGCACAACTTACCACCCTTGCCCTGAGGGATGTGGGGGGGTTTGCCATCCTCAAAGACATAATTTGCCGGAACTTTCAACTACATTGATCAAAATGGCGGTCTCAAAATTATGATTGGAAATGTTTGGGAAAATGATGGTGTGAGAGATGGGTTATCTGCCCTCTAATCACTTTCAACTATTAAAAAGGACACTAGCCTTTTCAATTTCCAATCAAATGAGCCCTTTTTGAAGTTTCTACAACAACACTTTCTATAAAAACCTTATATGCCCCCAGGACATAACTTACAACTCTTGGCCTGAGGGCTCTGAGGGGGTTATCATCCTCAAAGACCTAATTTCCAAAACTTTCAACTGTGTTGAACAAATGGATATCTCAAAATTTTGATTACATGTGTTTGGGGAAATGGTGGGCATGACAGGGGGAGTATAAAAACTTTATCTGCCCCCAGGGCATAACTTACAACCCTCGCCCTGAGGGGGATTTTTCATCCTCAATTACCTAATTTCCAGAACTTTCAACTATGTTGAATAAAATGACTATCTCAAAAATTTGTTTTGGGGAATGGTGGGTGTGAGAGTGGGGTTAGTTGCCCTTCAATCACTTGACTATTAAAAACGGCACTAGCCCTTTCAATTTCCAATCGAATGAGCCCTTTTTGAGTTTTTATGACAATACTTTCTCAATGACCTAATTTCCAGAACTTTCAACTGCGTTGAACAAAATGGCTATCTCAAAATTTTGATTGAATGTGTTTGGGAAAATAGTAAGCGTGAGAAGGGATTTTTTGTCCTTCAATCAATTTTGACTATTAAAAAGGGCACTAGCCCTTTCAATTTCCAACAAATGATCCCTTTTTGAAGTTTCTACAACAACACTTTCTATAATAACCTTAACTTAAAACCCTTACCCTGAGGGGTGTGGGGGGTTTATCATCCTCAAAGACCTATTTTCCAGAATTTGTAACTACGCTGAGCAAAATGGTTATCTCAAAATTTTGATTGCATGTGTTTGGGGAAATCGTGGGAGTTAGAGGGGGGAGGGGGGGTGTTGCCCTTCAATCATTTTCGACCATTAAAAAGAGCACTAGCTCTCTCAATTTCTGATCAAATAAGCCCCTTTTTAAGTTTCTACAACAGCACTTTCTGTAAAAACCTTATATACCCGAGGGTATAATTTACAACCCTTACCCTGAGGGCTGTGATGAGGGGGTATCATCTTTAAAGACCTAATTTCTTTAACTCTCAACTACGTTGAAAAAATGGCTATCTCAAAATTTTGATTGGATGTGTTTGGGGAAAAGGTGAGAGTCAGAGAGGGTTAGTTACCCTTCAGTTGCTTTCAACTATTAAAAAGGGCACTAGCCCCTTCAATTTCCAATCAAGTGAGCCCTTTTTGAAGTTTGTGCAACAATACTTTTTTATAAAAACCCTTATAGACGCCAAGGGCATAACTTACAACCCTTGCCCTGAGGGGTGATGGGGGGGGGTATCATCCTCAAAGACCTAATTCCCAAAACTTTCAACTGTATTGAACAAAACGGATATCTCAAAAATTTTGTTGCATGTGTTTAGGGAAATAGTGGGCATGAGAGGGGGATCAGTTGCCCTCAAATCACTTTCGACTATTAAAAAGAACACTAGCCCTTTCAATTTCCAATTGAATGAGCCCTTTTTGAAGTTTCAAAGATAACGCTTTCTATAAAAACCTTACATGTCCCAAGGGCACAACTTACAACCCTTGCCATGAGGGATGTGGGGATTTGTCATCTTCAAAGAAATAATTTCCGGAACTTTCAACTACGTTAATCAAAATGGCTGTCTCAAATTATTATTGGAAATGTTTGGGAAAATGATGGTGTGAGAGATGGGTTATCTGCCCTCTAATCACTTTCAACTATTAAAAAGGACACTAGCCTTTTCAATTTCCAATCAAATGAGCCCTTTTTGAAGTTTCTACAACAACACTTTCTATAAAAACCCTTATATGCTCACAGGGCATAACTTACAATCCTTGGCCTGAGGGCTCTGAGGGGGTTATCATCCTCAAAGACCTAATTTCCAAAACTTTCAACTGTGTTGAACAAAATGGATATCTCAAAATTTTTATTACATGTGTTTGGGGAAATGGTGGGCATGACAGGAGGGACTATAAAAACATTATCTGCCCCCAGGGCATAACTTACAACCCTCGCCCTGAGGGCTGAGCGGGGTTTGCCATCCTCAATTACCTAATTTCCAGAACTGTCAACTATGTTGAACAAAATGGCTATCTCAAAATTTAGATTGGATGTGTTTTGGGAAATGGTGGGGAGAGTGGGGTTAGTTGCCCTTCAATCACTTGATTATTAAAAAGAGCACTAGCCCTTTCAATTTCCAATCAAATGAGCCCTTTTTGAGTTTTTACAACAATACTTTCTATAAATACTATATGCTCCCAGGGCATAAATTACAGCCCTTGCCTGAGGGCTGTGGGCGGTTTGTCATTCTCAATGACCTAATTTCCAGAACTTTCAACTATGTTGAACAAAATGGCTAGCTCAAAATTTTGATTGAATGTCTTCGGGACAATGGTGAGTGTGGAAGGGGTGTTAGTTGCGTTCCAATCACTTTCGACTATTAAACAGGCACAAGCCATTACAATTTCCAGTCGAATGAGCCATTTTCAAAGTTTCTACAACAACTCTTTTGATACAAAGTTCCCTGGTCTAAGACTAACCAAAAAAAATGTGCTGCCTATGATAGGGATTTGTGGCAGTTTTGGAAGATTATATGACTTTATTTTTGCTCATTCTTTGCTTAATGGAGTTCTTTAATTTTCTTTGAAAAACTTGTTTTGTGGAAAAAGTCTTTTTTTAATTAGTTATTAGTAAAGATGGTGGGAGCAGTGAAGATGTTAAAAGTAGTATAGCCAAGGCTCAATGTGTTTTTTCACAGTTTAAAAAAGCTTGGAAGAATAAGAAGATAAGTCTGCAAACCAATATTAGAATATTGGAAGGTACAGTGATGACAGAGGTCAAATATGGATCTAAAGCATGGGCACTCCAAAAAGCAGATGAAAATTTGCTAGATGTTTTCCAGAGAAATTGCGTACAGATTGTTCTGGGTACCTGGCACACTGACTGTATTTCCAACAGGAAACTGTACAAAAAGTATGGTTCAATCCCACTTTCTATGGCTACAATGAAAGAAAGTTTGAGATGGCTAGGGTACGTTCCGTGGACGAAGGATGACATATTGTCACGTTTTTGGCCAACTGTCTTGGGCTAAACAAAAAGTAGGCCGTCCAAAGTAGGGGTGGGATGATGTCATAAGGGAAGATTTAAGGGAAATGGGAATTTCCTGGGAGTGTGCAAAGAGAGAGGCTTTGAATATATTGGGATAGAGGAGGAACATACATAGCTGTGTTGGTCCAAGGCGTCTGGGTGCTGTGGTGAGTTGTTAATAGTAGTAGTGAGAAGAAGATTGGAGGGTAACTAGCTCACATCCCATGCCCCTTTTTCCCCAAAGTGGTCTGCTCAAAATTTTGAGATAGTTGTTTTGTTCAGGATAGTATAAAAGTTGAACAACTATGCTTTTGGAGATAATATGACCCCTCAAAGCCCCTGGGAGAAAGGCTGCAAGTTGCAAAATTTGCCCATAGTTTATACATAGTATTTGTTCATGGAAAGTATACAGAAACATTTTTCACGGGCGGGGGGGGGGGGGGGATTTCTGATTCAAAAGGACATTTGTCAAATAGACAATTTTTCATGGTGAGAGAAGTTTCCAGGGCTGAACTTTCCAGGGAAATTTTATAATTGGGAATTTGCCTGATTTCCTATATAAAATTCCTCTTATTTGTCTTACTTTCTCTTTGCCAATTCAATTTACATGTGGAGATGTTCCAGGGAAAACGTTCAGTGGGGCTTTTATTCTCTGGAAAATTGTTTCCTAGAGGGGGGGGATTTCCCGTGGTAAAAATTCTCCATGGGGGATTTTTTGCAGAAGCAACTTTCCATGAGGGAGGGGGGAGATTTTCATGGAAAATTTCCATGGAGAGGAGATTTTCAGCATAATTTAAAAAATGATCAGAAATCAAAGTCTTTCTCAAATGAAAGTATGCTCAGGAGAATTTTTCAAGCAGAATTGTCTGCAAGAATTTTTTTTGCATGCAGAATTGTCAGAAATGCACTTTATCTTACCCCTCCTTAATATGCAATTATATACCCTGAATTGTATATATATACACTGAATTCTTTGTAAATCACTCTTCTTCAAATTCACTAACAGTTTTTTTTTTCAAAATAATGAAAAATGCATCACATGTATACAGTTCAGGAAAAAAGCCTATTATTTGCAGATTAGGATTGATGGGGATGAAGTTTACTTCCAATGCAAATCAATGCTATATTGGAATCAAGACTAAATCCCAATTTTAAAGGTATGTCTATTTCATAGCTATCTCAGTAGTAAGTCAATGAGACAATTTACCAGAAATTAATCAATTATGAAGTATATTGATCTTCTCATACATACAGAAGTATCTTTACCTTTTGCTGTTGGGGGAGAAGGTAGCATATTTTGAAATATTTGTAACTTTTAGAAAACTGAAGGACACTAAAAGAATTCTAGATGTGTAGCATATGTACTTAAGGAAATTCTTGTTATTATTGTTCATTTTTCTGCTGCATAAATATTTGAACTGCTCATACATAATGTCATAAATTTTCATTAATTTTACTGCAGTACTTGGACACAACATTTAAGTAGAATTGATGATAGTAGTTACATCAAGCAGTTCAATGGTCACAAACTGTAAGTAAGGAGTGATGTGGCTCATTAGTAACTGAAGTTCTAAAAAACAGAGCATTGATTACAATAGGTACATAAAAAGAATCAAATTTTGATGCTTATACAAAATATATAAAATTCATCACATTTAATATTAGCCATCACAAGTTATGAGTCTGATAAAATTTGCCCAATTTTCAAAAAAGGGAAGAAACAGCCCCAAAACATCAAATCCTATAAATAAAAATTACACCATCAGATTCAGCATATCAGAGAACCCTACTGTAGAGGTTTCAAGCTCCTTTATAGAAAAATCAGGATTTTTGCATTTTTTGCCAGAAGAAAGATCACAGATGCATGTTTATTTGTTTGTTTTTCCCAGGAGTGATTGTACTGAACCAGGGATCCTTAAAGATCTAGAGAGAGCTCATTTGATTGGAAATCAAAGGTTGTAGTTCTATTAACTGACCAAAAATATTGGAGAACAGCAGTAATTATGTCTTTGAGGATGACTTGATCCCCCATAGCCCCAGGAAAGTGCTGCAAGCTATGAACTTTGCCCATTGTTTACATATTATAGCATTGGTTATTTGGAAGTTTACAGATATTTTTTTTTTGGGGGGGGGGGGATTTTTCTTGTGGTTGATTACATGGGAAGATCTTTCCATGGAAGAATTTTCAATGGGGGAAAGGAATTTTCCTGGAGAGGGAGCCAGATTTCCCAAATTATTTAAAAAACAATCAGAAATTAAAAATAAAAAAAAAGTTTTGTTAACTATAAGTAAGGAGCAACATTAAAACTTAAAACAAACAAAATCTATTACATATATGAGGTGGCTGCCCCTTCCTTAATACTGAATTTTCTTAACAAAATTTTTCTCTTTGTACTAAATTTTTTTTAGAACTTTTAAAAAGCTTATTATTCTAATAGTTAATCTTAAACAATTGGAACAAAATTCCAACTTTAGCATAAACAGCAAGGTATTAAGGAGGGGGCAGCCCCCTCATATACATAACAATTTCTGTTCATTTTAAGTTTCAATGTTGCTCCTTACTTTCAGCTGAAAAAACCTTTTTTTTATTTAATTGTAATCAGAGACAACACTATAGTTACTGCCTATAGTTAAGACCATAAGGCTTAAATTTTTTTGGCCAGTTTTGAAAATTGTAAAAACCTTTTTTCAGTTTCGATGATTGAATTTTAATGTTTTTCTTCTTTTGTTTTGCCAAGAATGGCCCTGGGATATAGGGTTGAAATATTCATTTAAAGCAGCATTTTATGGTCTTGTATAAAATTATCCCTGTTGTTCTACTTATTGTTTGTGATGGAAAGGCAGTGTGGTCTTTTGTGCTAGGCCTATATTTAATTTAGGGACTCATATGTAACTCCTCCCATAAATGCTAAATTATATGAAAATGTGAATGTTTATCTTTACCCCAGGTTCAATCTGTGGACAAATATACTTCTAGGGCTATATCTGGGGCCATCATGATATTTGAAAAGAGCATGAAACAAGGAATCTAATGGCACTGTCTTACTTTTATTTGTTTGGAATAATCTCTTCAGAAGCACCCAGCTACTATATTTCAACCCCAGTTTTGGGTAAATTTTTACCAAATCATATTATTGACTTATGAATAAAGTGAATATACCACTCAATGCCTTTTTGGTAAAGTTCTACCAAATCATATTATTGAGTTAGGAATAAAGTGAATACACCATTTGATGCCTTTTTTTATGCTGATTACAAATATAATAATCATTTCTAACGGAAAGAGGTTTCAGCCCCCCCCTATTTATACCTAACCTAACCCTTAATGGGAATATATAGGGGGGGGGGGCTGAAATTAAATTCCGTTAGAAATGGTTATTATCTTTGTAATCAGCATAAAAAAAGGCATCGAATAGTGCATTCACTTTTTTCCTAGACTAACTCAATAATATGATTTGGTAGAACTTTACCCCTTTTTTTATGCTCTTTCCAAATATAATAATCATTTTTGTCTGAAATGAATTTTACCCCACCCCTAGGCCTATATGTACCAATTCAGGATATATATTTGAACACTAAGGAGGGGGGGAGATTTTATTTCTGGTGTAAATGGGAGGTATGTTTAAACTTTACCCCTACCCCCCCTAATGTGCAAATATGTACCCTGAATTGGTATATAGGACTGAGGGTAAAATTCATCTCCAACAAAAATGATTATTATATTTGGAAAGAGCATAAAAAAGGCATTGATTGGTATATTCACTTTATTTGTAAGTCAATAATATGATTTGGTAAATATTTACCCAGTTTTGTCAAACTTTAATAAAACCCAATGCCTGTAAATAGAACATTGTTGGTAAGGACTGCTAGACCAAACCTACCTGGTGTATTCTGCTAACTTACTCATAACTTCATTATTAAAGGACGTTCAAAAATTTCAGACAGTGACCAAGGTTTAACAAAGTCATATTTCTTTGCACGGAAAATGAATACATTTAAGCAACAACTTACCAGTTGCTTTTGGAAATCAAGTTCAAAATTAATCAAATACACATCATTAAATTTCAAATTAAATTGCCATAAATAAAGTTGCGTTCACATATTTAGCTGTTTATGATGGAGCTGGACACTTGGCTGGGGATTTTCTATTTTTGTGGCTTAAAAGTGAGTTATCTACTACCTAACTGAATCCAAGACAAACCAAAATTCAAACACTAATCTAATTCGAGGACCCGACTCTGCCTCTTAAAAATGAAATGGGTAATTAACCTTCAATTTAAAGTCATTCACGCTATATCAAGGAAACTAAAAAATTCCGCAGTACAAATTTTTACTCAAGAAATAATTCAATTGACTGGCATTTGTTTCATTTTCCAGCAGTATTTTTTTTTAACTTTGTAGTTATTCCAAATTTGCAAATAAATTTTTACCAAATAAAATATTTAAAGCCGAAATGACTTACCATGACAAGACCAAAGAGTAAAGATAACTTTTAAACCTTATAGGAGTTGGAACTGCCACTGCCACTGCCACTGCCACTGAACTGCCACTGGAACAAAAAAACTATCAAGACCGTCTTACTTCTGGTGACGGCATTCTGTCAAGCTTCGTAATCATATATGTGTGAAATTCCACAATAGCTAGGCTTACCAACAGTTTATGGAACGTTTTATTGAGCACCCCAAATTAGCTCTTAAACTTAAGTACCCCCCGGAAAATATTTTTCAGCTTTTGCAAAGCATATTCTTCACTATTCTGACCAGTTTTGGCAGTTTTATGAGGCTATATACATCTTTAGCTATCAAGACTGAACAAAATGATAAAGAGAATCCATAGCAATAAAAAATTTTTTTTTGGCAAATCTTTCAGTAAATAGAGATAATGAAAATTGGAATATTGGTTCAATCTATGATATTATCCTAAATTTGAAACCCTAGTTAATAATTGTAATTAAGTCTTGCAAACTCACCTCGTGAGGACTATTTCGCGATAGAATAATAAATCCCGTGTCTAATTCATCTAATTGTTATTTTCACCCAGTTGCTTTTGTGTACTCATAAGGGCTCATTCGACTGAAAATAGAAAGAGCTGATGCCCTTTTAATAGTTGAAAAATATTAGAGGTAAACTAATCCCCCTCCCACGACCACCCTCCCATTTGCCTTTATGTTTAAAAACTAAATTTTGCCTTAACATTAAATCAAAATGCACTGTGTTAATGCTAATTCCCAAGAAAGCATCTCAGCAGTATTCCAAGAACGACTGACAGTATTATGTTCAAACTTTCGGGGCTACTTCTGCTCTTAAAATTTAACAAATCAAAATAGCGTAAATGTATCCAAGCTATCAACGAAAATAAACAGATTTTTTTGCGAATGGTATCAAGTTTTCCATTTCAGGTCAACTAGAGGAGGTATAAAACTAAATTAAACATTACTATTTGTGTCCAGATTTTTAAAAGGGTGTATATCGTTAAAAATTGATGAAAATTTTTCTCCAGCATACAAATAGCAGGCCAAACTATAAAGTCTAAAAAAACAAAAAGATTTAAAGTAATATTTTCTTTTTCCCTGAAAAGACTATGCCAATATAAAATGAACAGAAATTAACTAAAAAAAACTTTTTCGACAAAATAAGTTTTTAAAAGGAAAGTAAAAAACTCCGTTAAACCAAAAATGAGCAAAAATAAAATCAAATAATCTATCAAGCGTGAAACTACCACAAATCAGCATCGATAAATAAAAGAAACAAAAAACGAACATAAATTACAATAAATAACCGAGTCAAACTCGAAAAGAGCAGAAATTAACATAAGTTGGGCTCAAAACCCTTATGCCTTCCGAAGGCCAGAAAATAATTTGCATTTTACTGAAAAAATACAAATGATTGTGCATTGTCAGTTTAATATACATATACTGATATTCAATAGTCAAATGTTAACATTGTTTGATTTATTGAAGTTATAAAAGTAAAAACATTTATATTTTTTCAGTAAAGTGCAAATAATGTTCTGGCCTTGGGAAAGCCTAGGGGTTTTGAGCACAACTTATGTTAATTTCTGCTCATTTCGAGTTTGACTCGGTTATTTATTGTATTTTCTGTTCGTTTTGGGTTTCATTTATTTATCGATGCTTATTTGTGGTAATTTCGCTCTTGGTAGATTATTTTATTTTATTTTTGCTTATTTTTGGATTAATGGAGTTCTTTACTTTTCTTTGAAAAACTTATTGTATGAAAAAGGTTTTTTAATTAATATTTTAAAACAAAGCAGCTGACACAAAAAACAACAAACTTTAGATAATAAAGAAATCCAAATATTTCGACTTCATGTCCGGAAGCCTTTATCAACGGAAAAAAGTAATTAAGCTAAATATAACAAAACATACAAAGAAGAGAAAAACAAAAGACAAAAGCCATAAACAAAACTCACATTTAATAACTTCCAATGTCATAATGCAAATAGCAAGAATATGCAGAACAGAATGACAAGTTAGGTTGTCCCTGGTACAGTTGGACACTTGGATTACCAAACTTAAATTGTACCAAAGATAACCTAATTTGTCATTCTGTTGAGCGATATATATATATATATATATATATATATATATATATATATATATATATATATATATATATATACGAGGCATGTTTTTAATTAAGTGCCGTTTTCCGATTCCGCAGCCGCAGCGCTTCGGTCGGCACTCTGCGCATGTGCGCTGGTTACCTACATCTCTTGTCTACACACTGACGCCATTACAGTCTGATTCTTCACTGTATATGTTGTTTACTTAGTGTTTAAGATGCCTCCGTCAATCGTGAGTCCCGCCGATTGTGAAGTACGGGCTTTTATACGATTTCTTAGTGCTAAAGGCAAAAACCGATCGATATTCATCGTGATATCAGTGAAGTTTACGGACAAAACATTATGAGTGATGGAATGGTAAGGAAATGTGTGAGAGCATTTAAAGATGGCTGCCCAAATGTGCATGATGAAGAACGGAGTGGGCGTCCTTTGGTCTTTAATGAAGATTTGGTGCAGAAAGTGTAATAAAAGGTGAGAGAAAACAGACGCTTTACAATTTCATCAATGTGCGACTAGTTTCCTCAGTATTCTCTAAGTGTTTTGTATCGCATTGTGACTGAGAACTTTAATTATCGGAAATTGTGTTCACGTTGGGTTCCAAAAATGTTGACGGATTTGCACAAAACCCTAACGTTTAGGCAGCGCATTGACTTTCCTTGAGCGGCACCACAATGAAGGTGAAGCCTTTTTAGGCCAAATTGTTACTGGTGACGAAACATGGGTGGCCTACGTCACACATGAATCAAAACAACAATCCATGGAATGGCAACGTTCATCATAACCCAAAAAAGTGAAGTTTAAGCAAACAATTTCTGCCCGGAAAATCATGTGCATAGTTTTTTGGGACAAGAAAGGAGTATTGCTAACGGAGTTTCTGCCTCGTAATGAGACAATCAATTCAGAGTCTTATTGTGAGACACTGAACCATCTGCGTCGTGCAATCCAGAACAAAAGACGTGGCAAGTTGAGTAAGGGTATCGTTTTATTGCATGGCAATGCCCGTCCACATGTGGCTAATCAGACCAAAGATCTCATCAAATCTTTTAAATGGGAAACTCTAGAGCATCCTCCATACAGCACTGATCTGGAGCCCAGTGACTACCATTTTTTCTTCCACTTGAAGAAACACCTAGGTGTTCAGCGTCTTCAAGACGATAACGAAGTCAAAATAGTTGTGATACAACAGTTAACAAGTCAGGGGGCATAATTTTATGAGGAGTGTACTCAAAAACTAGTGCCATGTTATGACAAGTGCCTCAATATTCACGGAAAGTATTTAGAAAATTAGATTAAGGTACAGGCTTTCGTATAAAATTACAATTATTGCGATATCTTTGCACGTCTTTTTTTTAATTCCAAATCGGAACTTACTTGAAAAACATGCCTCGTATATATGTATGTATATATGTATATATATACATATATCACTTATTTCTAGTCGCTAAGGTTAGGAATAAGGAAAGATGAGAAGCTGACGCTGGGTAACGAAAAGTTCAACCAAGTGGACAGCTTTACTTATCTTGGTAGTATTATTAATAAAGACGATGCGACCAGTGAAGATGCTAAAAGTAGAATTGCCAAAACTCAGGGTGTTTTTTCACAGTTAGAAAAGGTTTGGAAGAATAGGAAGATAAGTCTGCAAACCAAGATTAGAACATTGGAGGCTACAGAGATCAAACATGGCTTTGAAGCATGGGCACTCCGAAAAGCGGAGGAAGATTTCCTAGAAATTTTCCAGAGAAATTACCTACCTATTGTTTTGGCTACCCGACTGAATGACCGTTTTTTAAGAAATAGGCTGTAAGAAAAGTGTGGTCCAATCCCGCTTTCTAGGTCTATAATAAGAAAAATGTTGAGATCGCTAGGGCACGTTCTGCCAATGAAAGATGACAGATTTCCAGAGATTGCCATTTTCGACCAACCGTCTAGAGCTAAACGGCAAGCAGGTCGTCCGAGGTTAAAGTGGGAGGATGTCGTAAAGAAAGATGAAATATTTAAGGTAAACGGGAACTTCCTGGGATGATTTAAAGAGGGAAGTTACAATTACATGGGGATGGGGGAAGACTGTGCGTTGCTGTGTTGACCTCAGACGGCTTGGTGTTGTGGCGAGTCACTAGTAGTAGTAGTAGTAGTAGTAGTAGTTTTTTTTCGATATATATCTTGTTAAATATTTAGTAAGGCTAGTATATTATTAAAATATTTAGTAAAGGAACAAATACAAATAACAATATCCCTTGCCAGCCCTATTAATATAAATACTTGTTATTACTTTCATGTTGACAATTTCGTAGCCAAGCTTTTCCTTCTCCTCAACCAAATAAGAACAAAACAAATGTTACAGCGCTAATCCCTATATTAATAAATCGACCAAATCCTACCAACCCTCTCTGCAAGATAAGGCCGATCATGAATGATCTTATAAAGATAACCAAGCTTCGAATTTATGTCCAGAAGCCTTTATCAACAGAAAAAAATAATTAAGCTAAATATAACAAAACATACAAAGAAAAGGAAAACAAAAGACAAAAGCCATAAACAAAACTCACATTTAATAACTTCCAATGTCATAATGCAAATAGCAAGAATATGCAGAACAGAATGACAAGTTAGGTTGTCCCTGGTACAGTTGGAGTCTGGTAAAGTTAGACACTTGGATTACCAAACTTAAATTGTACCAAAGATAACCTAATTTGTCATTCTGTTACGATATATGTATATATGTATATATATATATATATATATATATATATATATATATATATATATATATATATATATATATATATATATATATATATATATATATATATATATAGTAAAGTTAGACACTAATTTGTATATATATATATATATATATATATATATATATATATATATATATATATACGAGGCATATATATCTAGTGCCATATATATTAAGTGCCATTTTCTGATTCCGCCACCGCAGCGCTTCGGTCAGCACTCTGCGCATGTGCGCTGGTTACCTACATCTCTTGTCTACACACTGACCCCATTACAGTCTGATTCTTCATTGTATATGTTGTTTACTTAGTGTTTAAGATGCCTCCGTCAATCGTGAGTCCCGCCGATTGTGAAGTACGGGCTTTTATACGATTTCTTAGTGCTAAAGGCGTAAAACCGATCGATATTCATCGTGAGATCGGTGAAGTTTACGGACAAAACATTATGAGTGATGGAATGGTAAGGAAATGTGTGAGAGCATTTAAAGATGGCTGCCCAAATGTGCATGATGAAGAACGGAGTGGGCGTCCTTTGGTCTTTAATGAAGATTTGGTGCAGAAAGTGTAATAAAAGGTGAGATAAAACAGACGCTCTACAATTTCATCAATGTGCGACTAGTTTCCTCAGTATTCTCTAAGTGTTTTGTATCGTATTGTAACTGAGAACTTTAATTATCGGAAATTGTGTTCACGTTGGGTTCCAAAAATGTTGACGGATTTGCACAAAACCCTAACGTTTAGGCAGCGCATTGACTTTCCTTGAGCGGCACCACAATGAAGGTGAAGACTTTTTAGGCCAAATTGTTACTGGTGACGAAACATGGATGTCCTACGTCACATCGGAATCAAAACAACAATCCATGGAATGGCAACGTTCATCATCACCCAAAAAAGTGAAGTTTAAGCAAACAATTTCTGCCCGGAAAATCATGTGCACAGTTTTTTGGGACAAGAAAGGAGTATTGCTAACGGAGTTTCTGCCTCGTAATGAGACAATCAATGCAGAGTCTTATTGTGAGACACTGAACCATCTGCGTCGTGCAATCCAGAACAAAAGACGTGGCACGTTGAGTAAGGGTATCGTTTTATTGCATGACAATGCCCGTCCACATGTGGCTAATCGGACCAAAGATCTCATCAAATCTTTTAAATGGGAAACTCTAGAGCATCCTCCATACAGCGCTGATCTGGAACCCAGTGACTACCATTTTTTCTTCCACTTGAAGAAACACCTGGGTGTTCAGCGTCTTCAAGACGATAACGAAGTCAAAACAGTTGTGATACAACAGTTAACAAGTCAGGGGGCAGAATTTTATGAGGAGTGTACTCAAAAACTAGTGCCACGTTATGACAAGTGCCTCAATATTCACGGAAAGTATGTAGAAAATTAGATTAAGGTACAGGCTTTCGTATAAAATTACAATTATTGCGATATCTTTGCACATCTTTTTTTTAATTCCAAAACGGAACTTACTTGAAAAACATGCCTCGTATATATGTATGTATATATATACATATATCACTTATTTCTAGTCGCTAAGGTTAGGAATAAGGAAAGATGAGAAGCTGACGCTGGGTAACGAAAAGTTCGACCAAGTGGACAGCTTTACTTATCTTGGTAGTATTATTAATAAAGACGATGGGACCAGTGAAGATGCTAAAAGAAGAATTGCCAAAACTCAGGGTGTTTTTTCACAGTTAGAAAAGGTTTGGAAGAATAGGAAGATAAGTCTGCAAACCAAGATTAGAACATTGGAGGCTACAGAGATCAAACATGGCTTTGAAGCATGGGCACTCCGAAAAGCGGAGGAAGATTTCCTAGAAATTTTCCAAAGAAATTACCTACCTATTGTTTTGGCTACCCGACTGAATGACCGTTTTTTAAGAAATAGGCTGTAAGAAAGGTGTGGTCCAATCCCGCTTTCTAGGTCTATAATAAGAAAAATGTTGAGATGGCTAGGGCACGTTCTGCCAATGAAAGATGACAGATTTCCAAAGATTGCCATTTTCGACCAACCGTCTAGAGCTAAACGGCAAGCAGGTCGTCCAAGGTTAAAGTGGGAGGATGTCGTAAAGAAAGATGAAATATTTAAGGTAAACGGGAACTTCCTGGGATGATTTAAAGAGGGAAGTTACAATTACATGGGGATGGGGGAAGACTGTGCGTTGCTGTGTTGACCTCAGACGGCTTGGTGTTGTGGCGAGTCACTAGTAGTAGTAGTAGTAGTAGTAGTTTTTTTTATATATATCTTGTTAAATATTTAGTAAGGCTAGTATATTATTAAAATATTTAGTAAAGGAACAAATACAAATAACAATATCCCTTGCCAGCCCTATTAATATAAATACTTGTTATTACTTTCATGTTGACAATTTCGTAGCCAAGCTTTTCCTTCTCCTCAACCAAATAAGAACAAAACAAATGTTACAGCGCTAATCCCTATATTAATAAATCGACCAAATCCTACCAACCCTCTCTGCAAGATAAAGCCAATCATGAATGATCTTATAAAGATAACCAAGCTTCGAATTTATGTCCAGAAGCCTTTATCAACAGAAAAAAATAATTAAGGTAAATATAACAAAACATACAAAGAAAAGGAAAACAAAAGACAAAAGCAATAAACAAAACTCACATCTTAATAACTTCCAATGTCATAATGCAAAAAGCAATGCAGAGGCAACGTTATAGCGTTGCCTATAGTCAAGGCCATACGGCTCCAAGGTTTTATTATTATTATTATTTATTTATTCATTTTTTTCCAGAGGCACTTCATATGGAAAGGGTCGTCATAGAAACTTCAAAGGGGGCTCATTCAATTGGAAATCAAGAGTTCTATTGCCTTTTTTGAGGGTCAAAGGTGATTAGAAGGCAACTAACACCCTTCCACGACCAACAGTTCCCCAATGACATCTAATCAAAATTTTAATATAGCCATTTTGTTCAACGAAGTTGAAAGTTCTGAAAGTTCTGATAGAAATTATGTTTTAAGCAGGACACTCCCCCCACAGCCCTCAGGACACGGGTTGTAAGTTATCCTGGGGGCATATAAGGTTTTGATAGAAAGCTTTGTCGTAGAAACTTCAAAAAAGACTCATTCTATTGGAAATCCAAAGGGCTAGTACCGTTTTTAATAGTCAAAAGTGATTGGAGGACATCTAACCCACCTCTGACGCCCATCTTTTCCCCAAAAACATCTAATCAAAATTCTGAGACAGCCATTTTGTCCAACGTAGTTGAAAATATCTTGGAAATTAGGTCTTTGAGGATAACAACTCCCCCCTCCCCACAGCCCTTAGCGCAAGGGTTGTAAATTACGCCCTGTGGGCATATAAGGTTTTTATAGATAGCGTCGTCGTAGAAACTTCAGAAAGGGCTCATTCGATTGGAAATTTAAATGGCTAATTCCCATATTAATACTCGAAAGTGCTTGGAAGGTAAGTAACATCCGTTCCACGCCCACCATTTCCCCAAACACATCCAATCAAAATTTTGATATAGCCATTTTCTTCAACGTAGTTGAAGGCTCTGGAAATTTTATCTTTGAGCAGAACATTCCTCCCACAGTCTTCAGGACAAGGATTATAAGTTATACCCTGGGGGCATATATAGTTCTTATGGAAGGAATGCTCGTATAAACTTCAGAGAGGGCTCATTTGATGGAAATTGAAAGTTCTAGTTCACTTTTTAAGCGTCAAAAGATATCAGAGGGTAACCAGCTCCCCCCCCCCTCCCGCCATACCCTTTTTTCCCAAATGCATGCGATAAAAATTTTGAGATAGCTATATAGCGAAAATTCCGGTGTCGACACAACCCTCCAGAGCCCAGGGGCAGGCGTTGTAAGTTATGCCCTGGGGGCATATATGGGTCTTATGTAAGGGATGCTCGTATAAACTTCAAAGAGGGCTCAATTGATTGGAAATTGAAAGTTCTAGTTCAATTTTTAAGAGACAAAAGAGATTGGAGGGCACCTAGCCACCCCACCCCATTTTTTCATCAAACTCATCCTGTACCGGGAGTAAAACACGATATATTTGAAATACCAAAACAAAGTTCCTTCTTTAATTCGGACTCCTATAATTAAGCTAAATCTAGTTTCAAAAATGAAAAAGTCCTTAATCAGCAAAGACAAGAAACTGCAGTCTTTGGATTTCGCTAAGACAGTGAGCAATAAGAAAAGTGCTAGGCACACTATTCTTAAGGAAGTGTAAACGATAAGAACCGTGTGAACGCCCTAATCATCAAAACTACATATGACAGAGTATTGTACGAGGGTTCGCGTCCTTGGGCCCCGTGAGCGAATGGCAGGCAGTCCCTAGAGCGCAGGACGAAAGAACCGCGTTTGGGAGTGGGGAAAATGTGTTTTTTAATTGGAGTGTGAAGTGGGATCAGAAAGAGCTCGTACCGCAAATAACCTCGGTCACCATTTATTTGTCTTTGAAGTGACCCATTGCTGTACAACTAAGCATGTAAGTTTAATAAATCTATTGTCTTTTTATAAGTGTTCGTTTCTCTTGTATGTCTGAGTCTAGTCCGATAATAGGTAACTAGTTCGCCAGTCTCCAAGGTAAATGCTCCCAAAGGAATCTGATCTCCAAGTGGCACTATAGAAGAAATCTCTATCGCCACGAGCAAACCTTTTCTATTACCGCAAACAATTATTCAATGGTACAAATGGCGCGTGTCGGAAATTGGAGGAAAACTGCGAACTAGTTAGGCCGTTTAAACTTTGTAATTCAAATTTGATTTTTGGAAAGATACAGACATATAAGAAAATTGATTAGGCCTATAACCGCTAGGATACTATAGTAAACCCATTATATCTATTTGTATATATTTGTAAACCCAAAATTTGTTTAATTAAATTTTAATATAATTTTATATAAACGAAAAAAAAAAAAAAACGAAAATATGGAGGATATAAATTAATTAATATTATTTCAAAAGCTAGTAGCAAAAAATATATAAATTGCAAAATATATCCCAGAATACAATGGTCAATCAGATATTGACGAATTTAATATCCATATGACCCAGTTTGTACAATTAACAAAAACAGACGTTGAAGCATTAAAAGACATGCTCCTACTACGACTAAGAGGCCAGGCCTTAACCTTTCTAAAACAGGCCGAGCATACAATAGGAGATAACGCCAACTTGCCAATAAAAACTGTTGATGACTTATTAAAAGCATTCAAAGAGAGATTTATAGAAACCAGTTCAATAAATAAATTAAAACATGGAGTAGTGAACTTTGATTTTTCACAGAATATAAGTGAATATCTGGATAATATACGCATTTCTGTAGAAAAAAAATACGGAAATGGTTCTGGGCAACTGTATGAAAAAGTCATACTAAATACCTTTCTGCAAGGGCTACCCCCAAAACTATATCGAGTAGTAATATCCAAGAATATTCAGACGTTGGATCTTGCAGTCCAAGAGGTAGAACGACTAATTGAAGTTGATAAAATGGTTGCTAATCATAGTAATACGAAAATAAACAGCCTAGGCGACTCAAACGCGACCCTAATCTTCACGGGCGATCAGACATCCCCCAATTTCTTTTCACGGGATAACTCCCCAGTAGCACAAAGAAACAAAACGCCAGAATCCGCTAGGCAGAAAACAATACGTGTTCTGTCCATTAACCCTCAAATGAGACGTTGCTATAACTGCAATCATGTGGACCATAGAGAAAGAAAGTGCCTCTATGTCCCCAATACCATACAAAAAAATAATGTCAGTAATACGCAAATTTACGTCAACCATTTGTTCAGAAGAACAAATTTTAGCATCGGTCGTGCAATAGGCTATAGCAAGGGGGATTGCGCCAACCAGTACTTTACAATGCGCGCCAAACAACTTTGTCCAACCCTGTTCACAAGACTACAAACACGGACCGGTCTGAAAACCCCAATATTCACCCAGGCCAATATAAGGCGAGACTGAACTATGAACATAATGAACATTTGCCAAGAGGACCTGAAAATTTTACAAGCCAACAGCACTGGCAAACAGCGCCAGCAAACGGCACTGACACGAGACATCCACGTTACCATAATACTACATGGCGAAGACGTGCAGACGTAAATCATTTAAATATGCCTACGGAACCTAATACGTCTGAATATCTATTACAGGCACCGACAAATGAAATAAATTCTCAGGGACACGCTTCAGGCCCCTCAGAAACATAAGTTGGACCCTGGGGGTGCCAGGGATATTTAATAGGTCCAGAACAATACTAGTGCCTTCTTGTAGTGATATTATTAACAAGTTACCTATATTTAATGATTTTTTTGTAGAAAACGTTTACTTTACGGCCTTAGTTGACAGTGGTGCTACTGTAAATATCATAAACTCTTGCGTATTTAATACGTTGCCTCTGCACATTAGGCAACAAAAGAACCCTAATAATCCCAATTTAACAAGTGTTACAGGTCATAAATTAAACGCAAAAGGGTCAATTTGCCTAAATGTAACAAGAGACAACAGAACCTTCATGACAAATTTTATTATATGCGATAATCTCCCATATAAAGCTATTATAGGGGCAAATTTTCTAAGGTCTAATAAAATACTATTAGACATAGCCAACGAGAAGTTTTTATACCAAGCTAAGGTGGGGGAAAAAATTTCTACCTTAAGAAATCGTAACAGAAGTTACGAAGATAACATAACAGTAAACAAAATTTCTAGTGGTATAAGGTCGAAGTATTTTGAACCCCATGTCTCGCAAAGACATGGCATAATTGGAAATTTATTCAATTATCCTGACAGATATCGCAGAAACGAATCAAATTTAAATAATAACGGTATTTAATCTGCGACAATAAAAATAGGAGATATGCGACAGTAAAGATCAAATGAAATTAAGAAAATAGTGGAATTGTGGAAAAACATAGTAAAACCCAACGTGACGCCACAAGATGCCGCAACAGCGCAGCATAGCGCCAGCATGAATCTAATAAACAATAAAAATGAAGAGAAATATTACGGATTTGCGATAAGGAAAACAAAAGTCCCTCCCAAAACGATGCAAAAAATTCAAATATCACAAATGATCGAGCCAATAATTAGCAAATCAGAAATATGGTTTGCGACACCGTCTGAAATACCCGAAAATCTGTCATGCGAGGAACAGATTATATCTTATAACCAAGGGGAAGGTTTTATTTGGGTAACCAATAACCATGAAAACGATACAATTACAATTAAAAAGGGGACTTGTTTAGTCCAAATCCAGGTTTTAACGGAAAACGATTTTAATACATGGTAAAATTCAAAAAGAAACCTAGTTAACTGTATTAAAACTTCAAATAACGAATATCCTTTGACTAAATCGCAATTTTTAAACAAATTTAATGCTATCAATGCTAAAAGCAAACATGGATGTAAGAAAAACAAAGTCAAAGACGCAGTAAAAGAAAATAAGATTAACTATTGTCCCTTGTCTTTGGAAAATATAAAAAGAAAGCAAAAAAAGGACGAAATGTGTGTAGCACTAATTGATTATTTTGTGAATGATGAGGCGTTACCGTATAAATTCAAAACTCTTAGAAAAGAGATAGATAATTTTTACTACGACCTTGATGAAGAAATACTGTGTAGGATTGTGACTGCTGAGACAAATAGAAACCAAACCTCGATAATACCTTTATTACCACAAAGCTTGATAGGGCCTGCATTTGAATATTTTCATTCGGACACAGGTGGACATTCAGGAGTTATGAAAACGTTCCATAAGTTAAAACAATACTTTTACGTACAATCGGCACTGAAAAAAACTTAAAGAATTTGTAAGTACATGCGAAGCATGTAACTTGAGAAAAACCCCCCCAGCTTATCCAAATCCTCCAATGGGAAGGGTCCCAGTAGCAAAGTACCCCTTCGATATTATCTCATTTGACCTGTACGGGACAAATGGAGGCTTACCTGTTTCTAGCAGAGGCCATACATGTATTCTTTCGGTTGTAGATCATTTCTCCGGATTTACTTTTGCAAAAGCATTAAAAAATCAAGGTGCTTATGCCACAAGTAAGGCATTAGCAAAATTATTTTTACAATTTGGCATTCCTAATAAAATTTTGATCGACAACGGGAGCAATTTTGTTGCAAAAGTAACAAAATATTTAATGAGTTTCATTAATATAGAGAAAATGGTGACAGCGCCGTACCATCCACAAGCTAATGGAAAAATATAAAACAGACATAAAATATTTTCGAACTTTATAATTATTTATACGAAAGAAAATAGGAGCGACTGGGATAAATTCTTACCTTACTTAACTACCTTAATCAACTCTGATTATACCTAAGAAACAAACGACACTCATTTTTATTTAATTTTTGATCTTTTTTTTATAATCCGTTTTTTTTATTTTTTTTAATCTCGGCTATACTATAACGACTCAGAAGATTATAAACAAGAATTCATAAATAGGATGAGGAAAACTTATAAGACAGTTAGGCAAGAGTTGGAAAAAATTAAAATAAACCAAGAGCTAAGAAACCAACCCAAATTTAAAGGGAATATAAATTTCAAAGTAGGAGACTTCGTTTACCTAAAGAACGAGGCATACACGGAAGGAAAAAAACTTTCAAACAAATATTCTGGACCGTACAAAATAGTCAAAAAGTACGATAACGAGTATACTTTTAAAATGGAAAACCCCGATAATGGAAGAACTTACAAGGCGCATGTTAGCCGAATAAAAAGAGCAAAATTTCCAGAGAGATGGGTGTCACATCCCTCTTCGACTGAGTCATCAGATTCTGAAAATGAGCCCCCTCGGTCAAGACTGGCAGAACTAAAACCCTTCAATTTCAAACAAGATTATTTTGAAAATCAAAGTGATTGACAAAACTTCGAATAATTTTGGTCTCTGGACAATCTAGTTATTCCTAGATAAAAAATCCCTAACACCAGGATATTTTCCAGAAATTAAAACGCCAAAAAGTCCAACAAGTGATCCATCGGCAAGCGCAGGAGATTTAGATTATACAATATCTCCAAAAACCCAATTCTTTCCAGATAGAATCTCGACACCATGTCCCCCCAAAAGATTTCCAGAATATATGGTTTCCCCCGAACCAACAATAGAAATGCCCCTGTCTTTACATGAAGAATTAAAAAGAGCTGTAGAAACCCCCGGTATTACTGTAAAGAAAACTCCTCCCAAAGATTTAACTAAAACAAACCTGCGAGAAGCTATGTATTTAATAAATTTTCACATAAAAACTAGTCAAAGTACATTGCCCGGGAATAAAACCCCAAAGGATTACCAGCAAGGTCGATATCATGATATAACTGTGTCAAAGGTAAAACCTAAACACGACTGGACATGGACTTCACGGAGGGAATCCCAATTGCAAAGAATGCCCCACCCCCCTGAAGACATGGCCTCCAAACAATGGAGGAACCCCGCAAAAACTATTGAGTCCTCCCAAAGCTCTCAAGAATCTTTCAAATCCCCCGAGTTGAAAACTCAAGGCGAGAACTTAGAGAATAAACCTTTTACTTCCAGAGGAGCAGAAATTTACGAAGGAATGGCAGGTGATACCACAAAAAGTGCCACCTCTAAAAGTTCCAATCCAGATTCGTCGGCAACCAGTTCTGAAGAGTCTGAAGTCGAATCAGACCGTTGAAGTCGAAACGAGAACTCGCGTTGGACCACGTCTTGTGGGAAGCAACCGAAATTAAAGGGCAGGAATTCTTGAAGGCCCATACGATTGTTTTGTAATTTTTTTGCTAGACAAACCGTAAATGAAACGTAGAGCAGAGGAGATAATAATGTCTCAGTCCGTTCGAAGTGTTAAGAAACTGATAGATGGAAATATCCTAATTAATGCAAAGACAAATTCAGAGCCATGAATTCAAACACAATACATTCAAAGGTGTGAAGTAGAGTTAACTTCTAGTGAGACTAAGATTAGAGTTATTCGATTTTTGGATCAGAATGCTTATGAAAGAGAAACAGAGAGTTTACTGTGTCTCTATAGCTCCGAGAAAAAAAAAAGCGTCTTTAATTTCATTATATTATATCTATTATATCTTATATTATATCTATATATCTATTGCCTTCCACGCGAAGATTGAAAAAAAAATTTTAATCAAAAATAAATCAAATATGCCTAACTTGACTTAAAAATTCGATAATCTGACACTATTCATAGCTAGAGCTTGATCTGAATCGTGTTTTGCTCTATTTTTAGGTTTTTAGTGTTTAATCATCCTTTTTTACTTGCCGTTTTGTTCATTTTTCTTGGTTAAAATATCAGTCAATTTCTTATTTAACTATTCTAATAATCAATTCGTACTCAATTTTTACTTTAATTATTTATTAAAATATAATCTCTCAATAAGTTATTAATTAAAATTCAATTATCTCAACTAAACTAATTAGAAACTGATAATTTATTTAAGTTAGACTAGGGCTTATGTTTAACTTGAAAAGACTGTGCTTAATTTAGTGAACAACGTTTTTTTTTGTCAATTTTTTTTCACCGTTTTCTCCTTTTTTTTAGTTTATGCGAAATTTATTTGAGCAACATGTATATTAAATTATCCAATTCTGATATAGTGAATACTAAAGAAATTTCCTCTTGAAACCTATATTTCTTCAACCCCATTATACCCGTACAAATTTCAGCCAGTTTTCAGTATATTTTGATAGAGCGAATTTGTTTTTATTAGCTGAAGTAAACACGACTAATTCGGAGCGTCTGGTATTTTGAAAAGAAGTTTAGTTTTTAAACTATGAAATTCAGTAGGCTATACCCTTATATCTGGCAGCTTTATAAAATCAAAAAACAAAAAAACTACCAGTACAGAAGCGTCTAATTATATGAAATATTTTATCTTAGTGCAGATTATAATTATTTTAGGCCTACACATTGCTCATTCATGTGTTTCTTACTCGTGTAATATATGTACTAATAGCCAACTATTGGTAACTATAACCAAACAACCTATTGGTACGTTTATTTGTGGAATTTCACGGCGGATGTGAAATTATATCTCAATAATAATATGGAAAATTTTAAAACCATTTAATCAGTTAAGATATATGTATTGAAACCCTGTGTACGTCAGATGGCGACTAAGTAAAACCCACACGGAATTCCCTATTAAGGCGAAGGTGTTTCTCGCTTAACGGATTCTAATAAGACTTCAATATAATATTTTTTTATTTAGTTCTGAAGGATTTGCTCAAACAATTGCCTTCTAAAAAGATATTGATGTCAGTTCTTCATTATGCTTATATTCTTTGCCAAGTATTAACTGGAATCTACGGAGGCAAGCTTGAAAATCCTGCATCTAATGACCTTATTCGAAAAGCGAATATGAGGCACCAATGTTGACTTGCAATTACAGAAAAATCCTGAGACTAAGAACCTCTGCATTTCAGCCGTTAAACCAGGAGCCACATGAGAACGTCCAAGCCAAGAAATAGGGAAGACATCAGAAAACTAGTGGGTATAGAGGTCTCCACTAGTCCTTGTTATGTCTTATTCCTTCATTGTAGTATCGTTTGCGTAAAACCGTGTGGTTACGACGCTGCAACATGCGTTTCTTAAACGGCACGGACTTGTGTGAACAATGCAGGCATGAAAAAATATTGTAAAAGTAGACCTCAAACTTAATAATGTAGGGTAAATTATGTTTATCTAATATCGATATTTTCGTTATCAAAACAAATTTGAAGAAATTTCTGTTTTAGATTTTCATTGTGAGTACCAATATTAGTGTATTTATTTAATTCTGTCTCATAGCTAAGAAATTATAACCCAATTAATTCGTGAATTATTGTATGTGTATTTACTTCAAAGAACATGTGATTCTGCCGCGTTGTTTTTATTACAGGAAAGTAAATGGACACTTTGGTCATTGAGTATTACAAGAAGCTGCCCAGTACAGATACGACCCAGTAACATCTATTTTATCATATCTCAACCAACGAAGAGTACTCACCATAACTCCAGGCAAGTTTCATCCCAACTTCGTCTACGAAAACAACAGTTACCTTCGACCGTCGTTTCTTCGACCGTGAACCATATTACATATCAGGTAACACTATATTTGAACCTCAGTATCAAGTGTTTCAACGAACTATATAATCACATAAATTCTGAGAACTTCATCGATCAGAACAAGATAAACGATATTTAACGATATTTGAAGTTAAAAGATACTTAAAGACATTTGAAGATATTTGAAACTGAAGTTAGAGACAATTTGAAGTTTAATTCTGAGAACTCCATCGATCAGCACATGATAGACGATATTTAAAGTTAAATGACACTTAAATAAATCTTAAGATATTTGAAGACGAAATTAAAGACAATTTGAAGTTTAATTCTGAGAACTCCATCGATCAGCAAACGATATTAAACGATATTTAAAGTTAAATGACACTTAAAGACATTTGAAGATATTTGAAGACGAAATTAAAGACTATTTGAAGTTTAATCCTGAGAACTCCATCGATCAGCAACAACGATAAACGATAATTGAATTTAAATTACACTAAAAGACAGTTGAAGATATTTGAAGCAGAAATTAAAGACAATTTTAACTTTAAATCTGAGAACACAATCGAGAAGTACAAGATAAACGATACTTAACGATATTTGTAGTTAGATGATAGTTGCAGAGGTTCGAAGTTGAATTTAAAGACTATATATTAAGAGAGTCACTATAATATGACGACAACCCGTTTCAAAAGGCACAAATGAACAATTTTACGCGAGAATACATTCTCTATGTGCCTCAAAAAATCCTAAAAATGATATGCTGAGAAGAAAAACCCCAACACCTGTAGTGGGAAGAATCATTTCCCAGTTGACCATTAGAACGATATTTAACGGTCATTTCCCAGTCGACTATTAGGGAAAACATACCGTGTAAAGACAACTAGACTAGAACTGTTCCATGAAGAAACCATAACGTATGTGCTTCGAAATTTTTGCCAGGACAAAAGGAGTGAAGGACAGTAATTTACAACAGAAGGGTGTAGTACACTAAGGACACGAAAGGTGATGAATAGATGTGAAGCTACAAGTGTTACTTCCTAACAGCTTTGACAATGCAAAAATCTAAATAGTGAAAGTGTTTTAATGTCATCAGTGAATATGTTGAACCAAATTTTTTATTTTATAAATAATTTTTTTTTGTACCACAATTATAATTAGGTTTAATATTATTTTTTTATTATTTTAACGTTTTGTTTATATTACGTATTACGTCATATAGACAGCAAAAAAAAAAAAAAAAAAAGAGAACTAATGTAAAAGTATAATAGTCCCAACCTTATTTGAAAATTAAAATTAATCAGTTTTATATATATAAAAAGAAAAAAAAAATCTTTATTATAGTAGCTGACCTAGAACCAAAAATAATATTAGTCCGGTAGATTAATTTTAGATAGGGATATAGAATAAAATAATAAAAACAATTGAAAAATTTTAAAAATCCTGATGGGCAGTAACTAATGACGGGGCGTCATTATTTCATGGGAAGGGTGATATGTACCGGGAGTAAAACACGATATATTTGAAATACCAAAACAAAGTTCCTTCTTTAATTCGGACTCCTATAATTAAGCTAAATCTAGTTTCAAAAATGAAAAAGTCCTTAATCAGCAAAGACAAGAAACTGCAGTCTGTGGATTTCACTAAGACAGTGATCAATAAGAAAAGTGCTACGCACAATATTTTTAAGGAAGCTTAAACGATAAGACCCGTGTGAAAGCCCTAATCATCAAAATATTTAAGAAAGCTTATAGTACTAGGGTCCGCGTCCTTGGGCCCCGTGAGCCAATGGCAGGCAGTCCCTAGAGCGCAGGACGAAAGAACTGCGTTTGGGAGTGGGGTAAATGTGTTTTTTAATTGGAATGTTAAGTTGGATCTAAAAGAGTTCGTACCGCAAATAATCACGGTCACCATTTATTGTCATGGAAGTGACCCATTGCTGTACAACTAAGCATGTAAGTTTAATAAATCTATTGTCTTTTCATAAGTGTTTGTTTCTCTTATATGTCTGAGTCTAGTCCGATAATAGGTAACTAGTTCGCCAGTCCCCATGGTAAATGCTCCCAAAGGAATCTGATCTCCAAGTGGCGCTATAGGAGAAATCTCTATCGCCACGAGCAAATCCTTTCTATTACCACAAACAATTCTTCAATGGTACAAACCGATAAGAACTTTGAAATAGCCTTTTTTTTAAATAGTTCAAAGACCATATAATGAAAACTCCGGGGTCGACACCGACCCCCCCCCCCCGGGCCCTGAGGGCAGGGGTTGTAAGTTACGCCCTGGGGGAATATATGGTTCTTATGGAAGGGATACTCGTAAAAACTTCAGAGAGGGCTAATTTGATTGTAAATTGAAAGTTCTAGTTTAGTTTTTGAGAGTCAAAAGAGATTGGAGGGCAACTATCCAACCCCCCCCCCCCCCTCACGCCCCTTTTTACCCAAATGCATCCACTAAAAATTTTGAGATAGCCATTAAGTTAAAATGTGTTCAAAAGTCATTAAACAAAAACTCAGGTGTCGACACAACCCTCCGGGGGCCGAGGGCAGGCGTTGTAAGTTATGCCCCGGGGCATATATGGTTCTTATGAAAGGGATGCTCGTATAAACTTCAGAGATGGCTCATCTGATTGTAAACTGAAAGTTCGAGCTCATTTTTTAATAGTCAAAGTAGATTCTAGGGCAGCTAGCCTCCCCCCCCCCCCCCAATCTCGCCTTCTTTTTCCAAACCAATCTGATGAAAATTTTGAGATAGACATTTTGTTAAAAATAGTTCAAAGGTCGAATAAGAAAAACTCCGGTGTCAATACAACCCCCTAGGGCCCGGGGGAAGGCGTTCTAAGTTATGCCCTAAGGGCATGTATGGCTCTTATGAAAAGGATGCTCGTATGAACTTCATAGAGGGCTTATTTGATTTGAAATTGAAAGTTCTAGTTCACTTTTTAAGAGTCAAGAGAGTTAAGGACAACTATCCCCCCCCGCCCTTTTTTCCCCAAACCCATCCGCTACAAATTTTGAGATAGAAAGTTTTTTGGAAATTGTTCAAAAATTAGATAACAAAAACTCCCCCCAGGGCCCGGGGGATAGGCATTGTAAGTACTGTCCTGGGGCCATGTATGTTCCGTATGGAAGGAACGCTCATGTTAACTTCAGAGAGAGCTCGTTTGTTGGGAAATTGAAAGTTGTAATTCACTTTTTAAGACTCAAAAGAGATCGGAGGGCAACTAAGCCCCCCCCCTCCCGCCACACAGCTTTTTTTCCGAAGCCCATCCGATAAAATTTTTATAATACCCATTTCATTAATAATAGTTCAAAGGTCAGATAAGAAAAATTCCTGTGTCGATGCATCCCCCCCCCAGGGCCCGGAGGCAGGCGTTATGAGTAATGCTCTAACGGCACATATAGTTCTTATGGAAGGGATGCTCGTATAAACTTGATTGGAAATTGAAAGTTTTTGGTCACTTTTTAAGACTCAAAAGAAATCAGAGGGCAACTAGCCCCCCCCTCCTCCGAGCCTTAAATGCATCGCGCAAAAATTTTTAGATAGAAATTTTGTTAAAAATAGTTCAAAGTTCAGATAACGTAAACGGTGCCGACACAGCCATCCAGGGCCCGGGGGTAGGCGTTGTAAGTTATGCTCTGGGGACATATATGGTTTTTATGCAAGGGATGCTCGTGTAAATTTCATAAAGGGCTCATTTGATTGGAAATTGAAAGTTGTAATTCACTTTTTAAGAGTCAGAAGTGATTGGAGGGCAGCTATCCTCCCCCCACACTCCATTTATTTTTTCTCACAGAGGCACTTCATATATAAGGGATCGTCGCATAAACTTCAAAGGGGGCTCACTCGATTGGAAATCGAAAGTTTCAGTGCCCGTTTTAGGAGTCAAAAGTGATCGGAGGGCGACTAGCTCCCGCCAAGCCCTTTTCCCCAAATATATCTGATAAAAAATTTGAGGTAGCCATTTTGTTAAAAATAGTTCAAAGATCATATAACGAAAACTCATTTACGTATGGCTATTTCATTACAAATAGTTCAAAGGTTATATAAGAAAAACTCCTGTGTCGAAAGCACCCCCTCCCCCCCGCCCCCGGGCCCTGGGCAGGCGGATTAAGTATTTCTCTGGGGGCATATACGGTTCTTATGGAAGGTATGCTCGTATAAACTTCCAAGAGGGCTCATTTGATTGGAAATTGAAATTTCTAGTTCACTTTTCAAGGGTCAAAAGATATCGGAGGGCACCTAGCTCCCTCCCCCTCCGTGCCCTTTTTTACTCAAACCCAACCGATAAGAACTTTGAGAGAGCCATTTTTTTAAATAGTTCAAAGATCATATAATAAAAACTCTGGGGTCAACACAACCCCTCAGGGCCCGGAGGCAGGCGTTATAAGTAGTTTTCTGGGGGCATATACAGTTCATATAGAAGGGATGCTCGTATAAACTTCGCAGAGGACTCGTATGATTGGAAATTGAAAGTTCTCGTTCACTTTTTAAGAGTCAAAATAGATCAGAGGGCTACTAGCCCCTCCCCTCTCCACGTCCTGTTTTCCTCAAACCCATCTGATAAGAACTTTGAGAGAGCCATTTTTTTCAAAATAGTTCAAAGGTCAGATAAAGAAAAACTCTGGTGTCGACACAACCCTCCAGGGCCTGGGGGCAGGCATTGTAAGCTATGTCGTGGGGCATTATGTGGTTCTTGTGAAAGGGATGCCAGTATAAACTTCAGAGAGGGTTCATTTGACATAAAGAAAGAAAAACGAGCAAAAATGGGGTTTTTAAAGGCCAAATGAAAATACTGGAACAACACAACAAAGCGAATATTTCGAGAGGACAAACGCCTCTCTTCTTCAGCGTCAAACAAAATGATGTATCCAAAGAAAGTGCCGAAGAAAAAAAAAAAAAAAAACGCGGTAAGTCAATGTGAAAAGGACCAAAAACCAAAGGAAAAACCGAAAACTTAAAAGATGAACAATATTCAATAAAAGCCAAAATATTATAAGAATTAAAACCAAATACCTAACAACCATAAAAGCGAGTTATTCGCCAATATCCGCGATTTGCACAAATCCAAAAAAAAATTATGAACTACCATCGACGGATACCAGCGAACAACTGAGGAATAAAAGAAAAGAAAACAATTCATTCACTCAAAAAAAACGAACCAGCAATTAAATAAGTTGGAGAACTATGTCATCTGATTTCGGATTTTAATTATTTCATTTCTTGCATACACCCTATGAGACCTAAAAGGTTGTTCACGTTTTTGATTATATGACTGGGAAAGTGGTTCAAGGTTTATTTCAGGGATTACTAAAGCATCGGCTTCTCTTTTGAGAAAACCTTTGAGAATCTCTGTTTAAAGCTGGACCTAAATGTTGGTCTAGTAAAACTGAATTTTACTGAGTAAATTGAATTTTACCTTGGTCTCCCCTATGTTAAAGGGGTTTCAGACTACATTTCAAAAAATCCAAGAAAAAATAACATTTACACTTACTATAGACCCAGAAAAACTATCAGGTCCCAAATTTATCAAGGTAAAAACCCTATCCTGATAGGTGAAAACTTCGGTGTCTACACAATTCCTTGTTCGTGTCGTCTTTGGTATATCAGAAGAACTGATCAGCGACTCACGGATAGATTAACTCAGCACTCTAGTTCAATTAATAATACACTTAAAAAGTGGAAAAAACCAGAAAATTTTGATTCTGCCGTTGCAGAGCACATACTTGAAAACCCAGACCACACTATTTTGTTTAACCATGCTAGCCTAATTTCGCATGATAAAGGTATTGTCCAGCACTACAGAGAAGCTGTTGAAATTTATAAATAACAACATTTAGGTCTAGCTTTAAACAGAGATTCCGGTGATTTAAGAAAAAAACGAGTCATATTTCGGTTTTCTCAAAAGAGAAGCCGATACTTTAGTAATCCCTGAAATAAACCTTGAACCACTCATTTAATCACTTTCCCAGTCATTTTACTTTAGTAATCCCTGAAATAACCCTGAACGCAACCCCCCAGGGCCCAGGGACAGGCGTAGTAAGTTATACTCTGTGGATGTATATCTCGTATAAACTTCAGAGAGGGTTCATTTGATTGAGGATAGAAAGTTCCAGTTCACTTTTAAAGAGTCAAAAGACACCAAAGGTTAATTATCCCCACCACCCACGCCCTTTTTCCCCAAACCCATTCTATAAAAATTTTGAGATAGTCATTTTGTTAAAAGTAGTTCAAACATTAGATAATAAAAACTCTGAGGTTGACACAAACCCATTTTTTCACTTTGATTAATTAAAAAAACTTTTTCCACAAAATAAGTTTTTCAAAGAAAAGTAAAGAACTCCATTAAACAAAAAATGAGAAAAATAAAATCAAATAATCTACCAAGCGTGAAACTGCCACAAATCAGCATCGATAAAAAAATGAAACCCAAAACGAACAGAAATTGCAATAAATAACCGAGTCAAACTCAAAACAAGCAGAAATTAACATAAGTTGGGATCAAAACTCCTATGCCTTAGCAAGGCCAGAACATAATTTGCACTTTACTGAAAAAAAATATAAATGTTTTACTTTTAAACTTTAATAAATCAAATAATATCAAATAATTAGGTATATTAAACTGACAATACAACTTATATGCCCCCAGGGCATTTATTACAACCCTTACTCTAAGGGCTGTTAGGGTGGTTGTCATCCTCTAAGACCTAATTTCCAGAACTTTCAACTACTTTAAACAAAATGTCAACCTCAAAATTTTGATTGGATGTGTTTGGGAAAATGAGAGGGGCGTTAGTCGCTCTCCAATCACTTTCAACTATTAAAAATGGCACTAGTCCTTTCAATTTCAAATCAAATGAGCCCTTTTGAAGTTTCTACGACAAATCTTTCACTAAAAACCTTATATGCCCCCTGGGCATAACTTACAACCCTTGACCTGAGGGCTTGGAGGGTGTCATTCTCAAAGACCTAATTTCCAGAAACCTCTACTATGTTGAACAAAATGGCTATCTGAAAATTTGATTGGATGTGTTTGGAGTGGTGGGCGTCAGAGGGGGTTAGTTACCCTCCAATCACTTTTTACTATTAAAAAAAGCAATAGCCCTCTCAATTTCCAATTGAATGAGCCCCTTTTGAAGTTTTACGACAACTCTATCGACAAAAACCTTATATGCCTCAGGGCATAACTTACAACCTTTGCCCTTGGGGCTCTGGGGGGTTTTTCGTCCTTAAATACATAATTTCTAGAACTTTCAACTTTGTTGAACAAAATTGCTATCTCCAAACTTTGATTGAATGTTTTGGGGAAATGATGGGCGTGAGAGGGGGATTAATTACTCTCCACTCACTTTCGACTATTAAAAAGGGCAATTTCAATTTCCAATCAAATGAGCCCTTTTTGAAATTTCTACAACAAATTTCTATATAAATCTTATATGACCCAAGGGCATAACTTACAACCTTTGCACTGAGGGCTCTGAGGGGGTTATCATCCTAAGAGACCTAATTTCAAGGAACTTTCAACTACGTTGAACAAATATGTATCTCAAAATTTTGATTGGATGTGTTTGGGAGAATGGTGGGCCTGAGAGGGGCGTTAGTTGCTCTCCAATCACTTTCAACTATTAAAAACGGCACTAGCCCTTTCAATTTCCAATTAAATGAGCCCTTTTGAAGTTTCTACGACAACACTTTCAATAAAAACCTTATATGATCCCTGGGTATAACTTACAACCCTGGCCCTGAGGGCTGTGGGGGGGGGGGGATTGTAATCTTTAAAGACCTAATTTCCAAAACTTTCAACTACGTAGAAAAAAATGGTTATCTAAAAATTTTGATTGGATGTGTTTGGGGTAAGGGTGGGCGTGAGAGGGGGGTTAGTTGCCCTCAAACCACTATCGACTATTCAAAAGGGCACTAACCCTTTGAATTTCCAATTGAATGAGCGCTTTCAAGTTTCTACTGCAAAGATTTCAATTAAAACCTTATATACCCCCAGGGCATAACCTATGACCCTTACCCTGAAGACTGTGGGGGGAGTGTCCTGCTCAAAGGAATAATTTCGTGAGCTTTGAACTGCGTGGAACGAAATGGTTATCTCAGAATTTTTATTGGATGTGTTTTGGGAAAAGATGGGCGTGAAGGGGGGGGGGGTAGTTGCCCTTCAAACACTTTCGACTATTAAAAGGGCACTAGCCCTTTGAATTTCCCATCGAAGGAGCCTTTTTTGAAGTTTCTACGACAACATTTTCTATAAAAACCCTATATGCCATCAGGGCATAACTTACAATCCTTGCCCTGACGGCTCTGGTGGAGTGTCCTCCTCAAAAACGTAATTTATATTTTGAAGTAAACTACGCTGAACAAAACGGCTATATCAAAATTTTTATTGGATGTGTTTGGGGAATTAGAGGGCGTGGAAGGGGTGTTAGTCACCTTCAAATCACTTCCGAATATGAAAGAGGGCACAAGCGACTCCAATTTCCAATTGAATTAGCCCTTTTCAAAGTTTCTACGACAACTTCTTCGATACGAAGTGCCCTGCTCTAAAGGAAAAAAAATACCCTTTCCCTGATTGTTGTTGGGGAGTGTCCTCCTCAAAATCATATTTTCTATTCTGGAAATCAACTACGCTGAACAAAATGGCTATCTCAACATTTTGATTGGATGTGTTTGGGGGAATGATGGGCGTGGGGGGCTAGTTGCCCTCCAATCACTTTCAACTATTAAAAAGGGCACTAGCCACTCCAATTTCCAATCAAATGAGCTCTTTTTGAAGTTTCTACGACAACTCCTTCGATACGAAGTGCCCTGGTATGGAAAAAAAAATACATTATGCCAACATCATTCTTTACTTAGGCAGCACGATTGCGCTGCCTATGGTATTGTTACTTTGATACCAGTTTGATACTTGGATGAACATTTGATTTTTTTAAAAAGTTTGATTTTGAAATAAGGAATTTTTAAAAATTTGAGACTTTTTGCAATCAAAAACGAACAAAAATCTATTTTTGAAAAAAATCCGAAAAATAAGTTTTTCAAAGAAAAGTAAAGGCCATTTTAAACTCAAGCACAGCAGATACAAATACCTGTTAAAATTCAAACTCAAAACAACCAGAAAATACTATTAATGAATAAATGAAACCCAAAACGAACAGAAATTAAATAAACAATCTTAGCAAACAACATACAACACGTAATATTATAAATGAATAAATACGTCTCAAAGCGAGTAATACTTAGATTGAATATGAAAATCAAGCTTAAAACGAAAAAAATATGTTTTCCTATTGAAGTTTAAATGAAACTTAAAACGGACAGAAATTAAATAAACAATCAGTGCAAACAAACATACAATACATATTAATGTAAATGAACAAACAAAATCTTTAAACGATTGAAACCTAAATTGAAAATGCAAGTCAAGATTGAAATGAAAAAAACTCACTACAAACAAGAGTTTGAGCATCGCCTCCTTCTCTCACTATAAAAGTGTAAAACCTTCTGTGTTATTGATACTTTACTGAAGATTAATTTTACTAAAAATATTTTATTTTGTTCTTAATATTGAAAATAAACATTAAAATTATAGTAAAATTTTGAAATGATTAGCTTTCAGCTATTAATATCAGTATACATCAAATATTCAGGTTAAGTTATTAGCTCTTTTTAAAGTTGTTCAAGACCAATATAGTTTCACAACAAACAATAGTTTGGATACTGCCTCCTTCCTTAACTGTAAATAAAACCAAAAGCCTACTGCGGCATTGCCGCTTAACTGAAAACGAATTATATTACAAACATTTTCTTTTCCAGTTCTTACAGCATTGAAAATAAAAATAAAATTACAGCGAAATAAATTCTTGAACTGATGGATCTTTCCACAATTAATATCATTATACATCAAATATTCAATTTGATGTTGTTTATATTTTCCAAGACTGTTCAAGACGCATGTAGTTTTCAGTGAGCTCAGCAGATTTGTATTTGCTGAGCTTAAGTTTAAAATGGCCTTTACTTTTCTTTGAAAAACTTACTTTTCGGAAAGTTTTTTTCATTAATAATGAAAAGAGAGCATTGAAAAATACTAGTGTTTGTCAATATACATAAAATAGCACCAAGTACCAGCAGTTTTACACCGTCATTTGATGACATCAGTTACTTGATTTGAGAATGTAAAATGACCTGGGATCTGTCAGCTAAATATTGTTCATCAACCATTAAAAATTTTATATTCTTAGAGATCTTAAGCAAATCATTATGACTGATATTTACTCAGTGTGAAGGAAGTCTCAGGACAATGTTTATATCTTCCCATATCAAAGGAAACTAGCTGTTTAGGTTAGCCTCTACGTTACTGCTATTTATTTCAGTCATTCTTACTAGATGCCAGTTTTTTAAATTTTAATGCTTTTTATTGTCATTTATTTTTAAAACATATGTTTTCAAATAATTTTGGAGACCACATTGCCTTTCCATGATGATAAATAAAAGTTCAAATACGGATAAAATCCTTTTAATAGACAGTATTTTACAAGCAGCGATAGAAATTTACAAGAAATACCAGATATTTCGGTAACATATGTATTGACCGTCGTCAGTGGTAAAACTAAACTAAATCAATTTAAAACAATAGTTTACGTACAAAATCAAATAAAACTAAATATTATTTAATTCTCTAACTCTTTTCAAAGCAAAGGCGGAAGCTTGCCTCTTTGACCTTCTTGGATTCGTTTCATTAGCGTTCAATGATATAGCGCTTGGACGGAGGTCAACTAAATTGGGTGAATTGAACTTTACACGTCAGTTTTTTAATAAATTATCGTAGATTGGGTTCACCCCAAATTCACCTGTGTCACGATTCAAAGCTATAGTGTTGAATAAGATTTTCTTTATTTTAAGAGTTTCACAAAAACTTTGCTTTAAACCCCGGTCCCAAGAAATCAAAGTGTACCATGAGTAAGATGCGATGTATTTAAAATACCAAAATAAATTTCCTTCTTTCTAAAGATAATTCCGATTTTCTATAATTAAGTTAAACCTAGTTTCAAAAATGAAGTCCTTAATCAGCAAAGAGAAAAAGTGCAGTCAACCCAGACAAAGAAGAGCACTATCCAGGCTTAAGATTTTGCTAAGAGAGTGAGAAATAAAAAAGATGCTACGTACGATATTTCTAAGGAAGTTTAAATGGCAAAAACCGTGTGAACGCCTGAATCATCAGATATATCTAAAAGGAATTATTGGACGAAAGATTTACATCCTTGGTCCTCTTGGGCCAATGGTGAGCCAGTCCTCATGGCGCAGGACTGAAAAGCTATGTTTTAATAGTGGGGTGGATGTGCTTTTTGAGAGGATTCGTAAGTCAGATTTGGTATTATTCGTATATCAGATTGGGGAGGATTCAGACGAAATTCTTATATTCTTGTCACCGTTATTGTCATTAAAGTGACCCATTGCTGTGCATCCAAGCATGTAAGTTCAATAAATCTATTGCCTTTTTTATCTGTGTTTATTTCATTTTATATGTCTGCATCTCGTCTAATAGTAGGTAATTAGTTCGTATGTCTCCAAGGTAAACGGTCCCAAAGGAATCTGATCTCCAGATAGCTCGAGAAAAAAGAGGCCACATTTATATGCCTACGTATTCAATTTTCTCCCATTAATTGAGAGCGGCGCTAGCCTAGTTGACACAATCTTTAGCCCTATAAGCGGCGCTATCGGAGTATTTTTTACCGCTACAAATATCAATCCTTTTCATCGCTATAACTGGTGTGAGTTGGATGTTGGAGAAAAACATGCGAACTAATTAAGCTATAAAACTTTTTAATTTAAATTTAATTATTGGGAACGATACAGATATCTAAGAAAATTGATTAGGCCTATTGCCGCTAAGCTACGACAGGAAAACCCTTATATCTCATAGGAGATAATAGCATTCCCCAAAATAGGTTAAGTAAAAATAAATTTACTTTCGATTGATTCAAAAAAAAATGGACGAACTGAACGATTTATTAATAGTGCAGAAATTAGTCGCGAAAAATATAGAAATAGCAAAATCTATACCAGAGTACAATGGTCAATCGGATATTGACGAATTTAATATCCAATTGACCCAGTTCGTACAACTAACAAAAACGGACGTTGGAGCGTTAAAAGACATGCTACTACTACGATTAAAAGGCCAGGCCTTAATCTTTATAAAACAGGTCGAACATACCATAGGCAATAACGCCAACTTGCCAATAAATACGGTTGATGACTTGTTAAAATCATTCAAAGAGAGATTTATAGAAACCAGTTCAATAAATAAATTAAAACACGGAGCGGTGAACTTCGATTTTTCACAGAATATAAGAGAATACCTGGATAATATACGCATTTCTGTAGAGGCTAAATACGGAAGTGGTTCAGGACAACTGTATGAAAAGGTCATACTAAATACCTTTTTGCAAGGGCTACCCCCAAAACTATATAGAGCAGTAATATCCAAAAATATTCAGACGTTGGATCTTGCAGTTCAGGAGGTAGAGCGATTAATCGAAGTTGATACAATGGTTGCTAATCATAGTAAAGCAAAAATAAATAGCCTAGGCGATTCAAACACGAACCTAATTTTCAAGGGCGATCAGGCATCCCCCAATTTCTTTTCAAGGGATAACTCCCCAGTGCCAAAAAGAAACAAAACGCCAGAACCCGCTAGGCAGAAAACAGTACGCTTTCAGCCTATTAAACAATCTAATTATGGAAATAACCCTACAATAATAAGGTGCTATAATTGTAATCGTGTTGGCCATATCGCCAGAGAGTGCCATTATGTCACCAATCGCAAATCAAGAATTACTGTCGCTAACACGCAAAATCACGGCAACCATATGTTCGGAAGAACAAATTTTAGTACCGGTCTTGCAATAGGCTATAGCCAGGGGGATTGAGCCAAACAGTACCTTATAATGCTTACCAACCAAATTTGTATTACCCTCCCCCCAACAGACAAATTAATTACCGATTTGAAAACTCAAATACTCGCCAAAGCCAATATAATGCAAGAATGCCATATCGAAATCACGAAAATTGGCCGATGGGAAATGAAAATTTTGCAAGCCAACGGCATTGGCAGGCAACGCCAGCAAACGGCACTGACACGAGACATCCAAGTTACCATAATAATACATGGAGAAGACAGACAGACGTAAATCAATTAAATGTGCCTACGGAACCTGATACGCCTGAATATCTATTACAGGCACCGACAAATGAAATAAATCCTCAGGGAAACGTTTCAGGCCCCTCAGGAATATAAATTGGAGCCAGAGGGTGCCCGGAATATTTAATAGGTCCAAGACAATATTAGCGCCGTCTTGTAGTGATATTAATAACAAGTTACCTATATTTAATGATTTTTGTGTAGAAAACATTTACTTTAAGGCTTTCGTTGAAAGCGGAGCTACAGTAAACATAAGCTCATGCATATTTAATATGTTGCCTCTGCATATTAGGCGACAGAGGAACCCTAATAATCCCAATTTAAGTAATTTGACAGGCCATAAATTAGACGCAAAAGGTTCAATTTGCCTAAGCGTAAAAAGAGACAATAGGACCTTTATAACAAATTTTATAATATGCGATAACTTCCCATATGAGGCTATTATAGGCGCAAATTTTCTAAGGTCTAATAAAATACTATTAGACGTGGCTAATGAAAGGATTGTCTACCCGGATAAGGTAGGGGAAGACATTTCTACCTTAAGAAATCGTAACAGAGGTTACGAAGACAACGTAACAGTAAACAAAATTTCTGGAGGTATAATGTCGCAGTATTTTGAACCTCATGTCTCGCGAAGACGTGGCATAATTGGAAATTTGTTCAATTACCCTGAGAGATATTGCAGAAATGAAGTAAATTTAAATAATAAAAGTATCGAATCTGCAAAAATAAAAATAGGAGATATGCGACAATACAGGTCAAATAAAATTAAGAAAATAGTGGAATTGTGAAAAAACATAGTAAAACCCAGCGTGACGCCACAAGATGCAACAATGGCGCAGCATGGCGCCTGTATGAATCTAATAAACAATGGAAATAAAGAGAAATAGTACGGATTCGCGATAAGGAATACAAAAGTCCCTCCCAAAACGATGCAAAAATTCAAATATCACAGATGATTGAACCAGTTGTTAGCAAATCAGAAATAAGGTTTGCGACACCGTCTGAAATACCTGAAAATCTGTTATGCAAGGAACAGATTATATCTTATGACAAAGGGGACGGTTTTATTTGGGTAACCAATAACCATGAAAATGATACAATTACATTTAAAAAGGGGACATGTTTATTCCAAATCAAGGTTTTAACGGAGAATGATCTAAATAGATGGGAAAATTCTAAAAGAAACCTAGTTAACGGTATCAAAACTTCAAATAATAAATATCCTTTAACCAAATCGCAATTTTTAAACAAATTTAATATGGATCATATTACGGACTTGGAACTTAAAAAAAAATTATGCGAATTACTATGAAATTTTAAGTATTTATTCTCTGCATCTGAAGATGACATCGGGCTAATACCATTTTATGAACATTCAATTTTAACGACTGGTAATTCGGTAGCAAAACAGCCATATCGTGTGCCATATAGGCACAAAGAGTGGTTAAAAAATAAAATCCATGAATTAGAAAAAAACAAAATTATACGCCCAAGTATAAGTCCGTATAGTGCACCAGTGATTTTAGTACCAAAAAACAAATGGAGATCTTAGACTCGTAGTAGATTATAGGGCCCTCAACAAACAAGTAGTTAGCGATAAATTCCCTCTACCAAGAATAGATGAAATTCTTGACTCAATTTCAAACAAAAACTAAATTTTTAATTCTTTGGACCTTACCCAAGGCTACCACCAAGTGAAGATAGCCGAAAAGGATGTCCATAAAACTGCATTCTCAGCATCCGAATATGGTTCTTATGAATACTTAAGGGTACCATTTGGGCTTAAAACAAGTTCAAGCGCGTTATGTAGACCCCTATTGCACCTGTTAAGAGGATTAAAGAATATAATTCATTTTGTTGATGATATTATATGCGTGGGGGAAAACACTGAACAACACTTAGCAACGTTAGCTAAGGTGTTCGAGAAGTTCAGGCAAGGCAATTTAAAATGCCGGCCTGAGAAAGTAAATTTATTTCAACCTAAAATTAAATTTTTAGGATTAGTAGTAACCCAGGAAGAGATATCCCCAGACCCTGATAAAATAAAATGTGTTGAAAACCTCAAGCCCCCCAGAACTATGAAAGAATTAAGGGGAATTTTAGGCCTTACTGGCTACTTTAGAAAATTTGTAAGCAATTACGCCCAAATTGCGTAACCCTTCACGGAATTAACTAAAGGGAAATCCCATAATGTTACTTGGTCCCAGGAAGCTCAAACGTCTCTAGACCGTCTCAAAAAGACACTCACTTCTGAACCAATATTAGCACTCCCTGATTTCGAAAACGGAAGATTTGTGGTTACAACGGATGCTAGTTCAAAAGGCATTGGCGCAATTCTTTCGCAAATAATCCCGGTAGAAAACCCCAATCCTCTTGAAAGAACGCCTATACAAAAACAAATCGAAAAAGTTATATGCTATTCAAGTAAAACCTTATCAAAAGGTGAAAGCAGTTATTCCACCACAAATTTGGAATTATTATCTATTATCCACCACTTAGACAAATTTAGACATTATTTAATTGGTAGAAAATTTATACTACGATCAGACTATAAAAGCTTGCAGTACCTACGCACATTTAAAAACCCCACGGGCATTCTAGCTAGATGGATTACGAAAATCCAAGACCTAGATTATGAATTTGAACATTTAAAGGGAAAACAAAACGCAGCTTGCGACTTCGTAAGTAGAGATCCAGAAAATATTTCGTCGGAAGCTAAAGGAAATGAAGTTAACGGCATAATTGCTAAGAGCAAACATGGATGCAAGAAAAACAAAGTCAAAGACGCAGTAGAACAAAAGAAGCTTAACTATGGTCCGTTGTCTTTGGAAAATATAAAAAGAAAGTAAAAAAACGACGAAATGTGTGCAGCACTAATTGATTATTCTGTGAATGATGATGCACTACCGGATAAATTCAAAACTCTTAGAAAAGAGATAGATAATTTTTACTACGATCTTGATGAAGAAATACTGTTTAGAATAGAGACCGCCGAGACAAACAGAAATCATACCTCACTACGACCCGTATTAGCAAAAACTTTGAAAGGGCCTATATTTGAATATTATCTTCCCGACACAGTTAGAAATTTAGGAGTAGTGAAAACTTACCATAAAAGGAAACAATATCTTTAAGCACAATCCGCATTGACAAAAGTTAAACAATTGGTAAGTACACGCGAAGCATGTAACTTAAGAAAAATACCCCCAGCTTGTCCAAATCCTCCAATGGGAAGGATCCCGGTAGCAAAGTACCCCTTCGATATTATCTCATTTGACCTATACGGGACAAGTGGAGGCTTACCTGCAGAGGCCATACTTGTATCCTTTCGGTTATAGATCATTTTTCCGGATTTACTTTTGTAAAAGCTTTAAAAAATCAAGGTGCTTATGCCAGTAGTAAGGCATTATAAAAGTTATTTTTACAATTTGGCATTCCTAATAAAATTTTGAGCCACGATAGGAGCAATTTTGTTTCGAAAGTAACAAAAGACTTGATGAGTTTTCTTAATATAGAGAAAATGGTGACAGCTCCGTATCACCCACAAGCTAATGGTAAAATAGAAAACCGGCATAAAATATTTTTGAACGTGTTAAGTATTTATACGAAAGACAATAGGAGCAACTGGGATAAATTCTTACCTTATTTAACTAACGAAATCAACACTGCTTATTCCGAAACAATCAGAGACAATCCATTTTATTTACTGTTTGGTCGTGATTTCAGAATCCCGTATAATGGAATTATTGAATCTCGGCAGTATCATAATAGCTCAGAAGATTACAAACAAGAATCCATAAATAGGATGAGGAAAACATTATATGTTCGGCAGCTATGTTAGTCGTGGACGAACAAGGAAATCAAATATATGAGAAAGAATGGGATGTAACCTACAACCTTAAAGGGTACGCACCCCACACTTATAAGTATGGTTTAGCACTTGCAAATTCCCCCAAGTATCGCCCGGATAGAGGGGAGGTCAAAACAAAATATAGGAGAAGAAGCGCAAAGCAACTTGGCTGTCTACAATTATTGATAAGACGCCTACAAAAGAACCTCAATATCAAGTATTTCTATTGCAAGGGACCCACTCAAACAGATTTATTACTCCTTGATAAATGCAGAGCCCCCAAAATTTGCTATAACCTCGAAAAAAATCCCCAATGTGTCAAATATGAAGGCATATACCATCCTTTAGCGGAAATCCAATATTACAAACAATTTTTATTTGACCCTGAACCTGAAGAATACAAATCCCTTGGTAGTAAATTATTCCTGAAACGTATGAAAACTTACCAAAGAAAAAGGGACGCCTATAAAAATAGTAACAAGAAAATTAAGAGAAGATTCTAAACTCAAAACTACCTATTAGTAGGTAACTGTGGAAGAAATTAACCTCGTATACATAAACTATTTTGTCATAGTGCAGATTATAATTATTTTAGGCCTACACATGAAATAGGATACCAGTGTAATTATGTGCTGCACGCTTGCTTATTCATGTGTTCCTTACTCGAAAAATATAATCTAAAAAAAATAAATTGTATAGCGACTATTAGCTACGCTTTAAAGTTATATCTCAACCAGTCATAGAGGTATATCACGACCAGAATCAAGCTCGGAAGTCCTAACTTTACTTTCCTAACCTATCTAATCATAAAATAATTATTCTGTTTTACGCCTATAAATCAGTTTTCTTTGGCCAATGCCACAAAATTTTTTTTTTTTTTTTTATTACATAATAAGAAATAACCTAAGTAAAAATTAAAGTACCTTTGAAAAAAAATATATATAATAATAACAAAGGAGTATACAAAAGAATTTTGCAAAAAAAAAATGGGTACAATAAATGATAAATTAATTCTAGAAACAAACAATAAGATGAGGCCTAAGAATATCAGCCTTACCCTCGTTGTTCACGCAATGGCCCAAGATATTGTAAAACACGGAGTAATATTCAAGCATGAAAATTCATTGCTAGTTAGCCATGACGCATGGAAAATCTTTATGAAATTGGACCCCAAACCTTTCGATACCTTGTTCCAACAAATAACAAGACTAGAAAAAAACACGAATGAACTCAAGGAATAGATATTTCAATACCTTAGATCGAACAAAGGACTACAAGCCAGTAAAAAAATGCATAATAAAGATAATAAAGAGTTTCCAACTTCAGTTGTACCCAAACAAAAATCAAAATTCGTAATAGATGACCCTGATGAGAAAAGGACAGGAATTGACAGGGCACTTGGAACAAGCACTGAGGAAGACAGAGGGAAAAGACTGACGGATAATGTGGAATACTTAGCGAAAGACGTTGCTAAAACAAAGTCGATACTAAACCCTAAACTACTGACTACAGGGAAAGGAAAACCTTATGATGGAAATTACGCAACGAACGACGAACAACCGTTACCCAATTTAAACGAGAAAAATACGCAAAAAATTTCAGTTCATCAAGACTACTTAACAAAATATGTACAAAGATTAAAAGACTCATTTGCATCATTTAACACGGAAGGACAAAAACTAAAACAAAGCACCAAGAAGATTTTCGAAGTAATCTTTCAAAGAAATCAAAACCGTATGTCCACAGGCATGACTCCCATCCTCGGAGAACTCGCCTCCCGCCTTTTCGGTTTAACGACAGAGGAAGACCTAAACAGCCTAAGGGAAAGTGTAAGAAAGTTGAATAATGCCATGAACGTAACATTACACGTTCAGGAGATACAAGCCAGTGTAGCAAATTACCAGAGAGATAAAATCGATAGATATCCAAGAGAATCTCAAAAACTATAGACGTAATGAATTACTTAAGGAATGAAGTGGACCGCGTGGTGATAGACGCGAGCTTAACCATGGTTTTGCTCGATACAATTACCATGTCATTACTAAATTTGGCGACAGACGTCAGCAAGTTCGAGTTTGCCCTATTTGCCCTCACGGGAGGAGCTTTGTCCTACGACCTAGTAGATCCTTCTAGCCTAAAAAATATGCTAGACAAAATAAAAATGCACCTAACGTTTGGCTTACATTTGCCCATAGAACCAGAAGTATCAAATTTATTCCATTACTATACTAAATTAAAAGTCCACGTCACGGAAATAAATGAACAGCTATTTGTGGTAGTAACAATTCCATTGATAAATCAACAATCCGTTTACGACCTGTACAAAATTTGGACCTTCCCGGCTAACACACGCCTGAAGCAGAGTACTTGCTTATTGATCAAGATAGACGAAAATACGACCTAGCCAATCCACAAGACTTAAAAGAGTGCGTACCATTCAAAAACTTAGTATGCCAACTTACGTTACCTATTCATAATGTCAAGTCTGGATTGTGTATGTTAGATATATTTTTGAAAGACACACAACAGGAAGAAACACCGAATTCATGCGAAGCCGTGGTAGGAAGTACTAAGCGAGAAATATTCGTTCACCTTAGAAATGACCCTTGGCTATTCTCAGTTCCAAGAGAAACTGTCGGAACTTTGTCTTGTTACAATAATACAAAAAAAATAGATCCAAGTTTCGAAAAAGAGTTACTGTTACAAAATGTGGGTACGATAACCATAAAACAAGGGTGTCGACTCGTAACTAAAGAGTCAACCGTCCGAACGCCGTTAATTACCACAAGCACAAAGGTAATAAGTCCCGAAATAAATAACTTCAAGGCGATCAACCTGTCGTACACTATTCTCAATCTAGAAATCGAGGAAATAAAAACCTCAATATGGTCAAAAATAGAGAAGAATAAAGGGACGATAAGGCTTACAAAAATAAGAGAAGCATTGGATTCGCAAATTCCCCTATTTACAAATGAAGACCAAAGATTAACGTATGTAGATAATAGATATGGATTATTCTCGACCAATTCCTGGTGGAACATACTATTGGCAGTATGTTTCGTATTCGCAACTTCCCTGACCATAAGAACCCTATCAACTTGTAATTACGGAAAAATCCTAAAACTAATAGAACGAAAACCATAAGAAGAACACGGGGAAACAGCTGAAATGCAGAGGTTAAACCCGGAACCCCATGAGAACGTCTAAGCCAAGAAATAGGGAAGACATCAGAAAACGAGTGGGTATTGAGGTCACCATTCGTCCTTGTTATGTCTTGTTCCCTCGTATTAGTGTCGTTTCCGTAAAACCGTGGGGTTATGACGCTGCACATGCGTTTCTGAAACAGCACGGACGTGCGTGAACTATGCAGGCATGAAATATATTGTAAAATTAGACCTCAAAAATTAACCATGTAGCATAAACTGTTTAAATGATTATTTCAAATCTAATGTAAAATTAACTAAGCGTTGAAAGAAATTAAAATAAAGTGTATGTAATAGTGTATATTAGAAAGTAAAAAGAGACCAAACTTAAAGTTGAAGAATTAATATTTCATGAAATCGTAGGCTATAGCAACTTAGAAGAAACTTATATGTATTGAATTTTCCAATGGGAACTATATCGTTTTATTATAACCCGATTAATGCGTGTATTATTGTATGAGTATTACTTCAAAGAACGTGTGATTCTGCCTCGCTATTTTTATTACAGGAAGTAAATGGCAAATTGGTTATCGAGCATTACAATGAGCTGCCCAGTACAGATACAACCGAGTAGAATCTATTTTCATCATATTTCAACCAACGAAGAGTACTCACCAGAGAATCAAGGCAATGTTCATCCAAACATCGTCTACGAAAACGACAGTTACCTTTGATCATTGATTCTTCAAACATGAACCATATTACGTATCAGGTAACACTATATTTGAACCTCAGTTTCAAGTTCTTTAACAAACTATATAATCACATAAATGCTGAGAAACCCATCGATCAGTACAAGATAAACGATATTTAACGATATTTGAAGTTAAATGATATTTAAAGACATTCAAAGATATTTGAAGTTAAAGTAAAGACAATTTGAAGTTTAATTCTGAGAACCCCATCGAGCAGTACAAGATAAACGATATTTAACGATATTTGAAGTTAAATGATATTTGAAGATGTTTGAAGTTGAACTTAAAGACAATATATTGAAAGAGTCACTATAGTATGACGACAACCCGTTTCAAAGCAAAACTTCAATTACCCCGTGATTAACCGAGGAATCACTGCAAAGGCTAATCGACGCAAGCCATGAGCTAACAATTTTATAAAAGGCACAAATGAACAATTTTAACGCGAGAATACATTCTCTATGTGCCTCAAGATATCCTAGACAATCATATGATGAGAAGAAATACGCCAACACCTGTAGTGGGAATCATCATTTCCCAGTTGACTATTAGAACGATATTTAACGGTCATTTCCCAGTTGACTATTAGAGAAAACTTGTCGTGTAAAGACATCTAGGCTCGAACTGTTCCATGAAGAAACCATAACCTAAATGCTTCAAAGTTTTTGCCAAGACAAAAAGAGTGAATGACAAAAACTTACAACACAAGGATTGGCTACACTAAAGACTCAAATGTGATGATTAGATGTGAATATGCAGATTTTACTTCCTAATAAGGTTAATAATTGCAGAATCCCAATTTTGAATGTGTATTTAAATTACCAGCGAAAATGGTAATTACAATATTGTGTACTTTAAATAATTTTTGTATTTAATGTTAGATAACTAGATAGTTATGGGTAGCGTTGTCAAGTTATTCATTTAAGTGTAGCGTAGATAGAAAGTAGTGTACCATATAGACAAAAAAAAGTGAATTAAAAAAAAACTAATGTAAAATTAGAAGAGCCCCAAACTTGTTTTAAATGTAAAAGTAATCAGAGCCAGGTATAGAAAAAAAAATCCATAGTAAAGTAGCAAACCTAAAACTATGAATTATCTTAGTTTAGTAGATGAATTTTAGAAAGGGATGTAAAGCAAAATAAGAAAAATAATTGAGAAAATTTTTAGCACTCCTAACGAGCAGTTACTAATGACGGGACGTCATTAATTGATGGGAAGGGTGATGTGTACCATGAGCAAGATGCGATGTATTTAAAATACCAAAATAAAGTTCCTTCTTTCTAAAGATAATTCCGTATTCTATAATTAAGTTAAACCTAGTTTCAAAAATGAAGTCCTTAATCAGCAAAGAGAAAAAGTGCAGTCAACTCAGACAAAGAACAGCACTATCCAGGCTTAAGATTTCGCTAAGAGAGTGAGAAATAAAAAAGATGCTACGTACGATATTTCTAAGGAAGTTTAAATGGCAAAAACAGTGTAAACGCCTGAATCATAAGAAATATCTAAAAGGAATTATTGGACGAAAGATTTACATCCTTGGTCCTCTTGGGCCAATGGTGAGCCAGTCCTCATGGCGCAGGACTGAAAACCTATGTTTTGGTAGTGGGGTAGATGTGCTTTTTGGAGAGGATTCGTAAGTAAGATTTGGTATTAGTTGTATATAAGATTGGGGAGGATTCAGACGAAATTCTCATATTCTTTTCACCATTATTGTCATTGAAGTGACCGATTTCTGTGCATCTAAGCATGTAAGTTCTATAAATCTATTGCCTTTTTTATCTGTGTTCGTTTCAATTTATATGTCTGTATCTCGTCTAATAGTAGGTAATTAGTTCGTATGTCTCCAAGGTAAACGCTCCCCAAGTAATCTGATCTCCAGATAGCTCGATAAAAAAGACGTCACATTTATATGTCTTCATATTCAATTTTCTCTCAGTACTTGAGAGCGGCGCTAGCCTAGTTGACACAATCTTTAGCGCTATAAGCGGCGCTGTCGGAGAAATTTCTATCGCTACAAATATCAATCTTTTTTATCGCTACAAAAGACACATTATCGAACAAAATAAAATGGTCTGGAAAATTGAAAATATGTTCTGAAAGGGCTGAAGTAAAATCTTCAGACTTAGAATCTTGCTTTAAAGCCGAAGAAATAGAATCTTTATGTTGTAATAATCTCATTTCCAAACTCTGGTTAGTACGTCCCACATATGAGCTTCCGCAAGTACGTGGAATCTGATAGACCCCACTTTGTTGCCCCAATGAAGTTAGATACTTTCCAGAATTTAGAAAACTACCCAAGGTATTATTACTCTTTAAAGCTGCCTTTACACCATTACTCTGTAAAATTCTTTCAAGTTTTTCACTTAGCCCAGGTACATATGGTAGGGAACAAAAAACATACTTCACCAGAGTTGTCTCCAAGACTTCCTTAGAAATCTCTAGAAACCTTTTTCTTCTTTTTGAAAAAGTCGGGTTAATTAACCACTCTGGATACATGTTACATTAGTATTTTTCTTAGAAAAGACAACTCCTCCTCAAAAAAATTAGGAGAGCAAACACTAAGGATCCGGTCAGTTAAAGAAATTAACAAACCAATTTTTACTTGGCGAGCGTGACCGGAACTATAAGACAAAAATCTATTGTTATTTGTTGGTTTTCTGTAAATTTTAAAATCCGGACTATTTTCATTTTTTAAAAGAAGAACATCAAGAGAAGGAAGTTTCCCATTCTCTTCTAATTCCACAGCAAACTTTAAATCCCCCTCCCCCCCCCCCCCCAAAAAATAAACACTTAAAATGTTTCAATAATCCTTTTAATTCCTCCTCCCTACAATCCCATACTGGAATTATGTCATCGATATACCAGCCCTCAAAAATATGTTTGAAAAAATATGAACCTAACGCAATTGTTTCAATATTCTCCACAAAAATATTAGCTGATAATGGGGAAAAAAGGACCCCCATAGGTGAACCATTTACTTGTTAGAAAAAATCCCCTCTGAATTGGTAAAAATAAGAGATCTTATATCACAACTTTACTAAATACACAATCACAGAAACTTCCAAATCTGTTTAGCCACTAATCAAGTCTAAATTTCTTAACTGCTTTCTTTCTAGAAGAGTTTCGGCTGCTTCTACGTCAATATTTGTGTAAATTGATATAATGCCGAAGCTTGAAAGCAAAGAACCTGAAGAAATTCCTACTTTTTTCAGTTTTTCAACCAAATTCGAAGAATTCTTGATGTACAAAATTTGTGTAGACAAAAGTACAGATTGACACTCCAAAACACTTGTTGGTGACCTTGTACTTGATACAATTGGTCGTAATGGTAAGTTAGGCTTATGAATTTTGGGAAGTCCATATAATTTAGGGCACAAGGAACTGCGTGGCAGGCATCTGTAATAAAGTTTTTCCTTCTTCCTTTAAACACTTTAATTCGTTCTTAAACTTATTTGTAAAAGAGTGTGTTGGATTATACGATAGCTTCTTGTATGTTCTTTCATCATGTAGTAAACTTCTTAACTTTTATTCGTAGTCCTCAGTACACAGGATTAATATGTGAATTTGGGCTGAACTCTATCTACGATAATTCTTCGAAAAACTGCGAAAGTTGTTCTATGAAAAACTGAAAAAAGTAGATATTTCTTTCAAGTTTTTTGCTTTAGATCTTCGGCATTGTATCAATGTACACAAATATTGATGTAGAAGCAGCCGAAATTCTTCAAGAAAGAAAGCTGTTAAGAAATTTGGACTTGATTAGCGGCAAAACAAATTTTGAAGTTTCTGTAATTATGTATTTAGTAAGGTTGTGCAATAAGTTCTCTTATTTTTTTCAATTCAGAGGGGAGTTTTTTGAACAAGTAAAAGGCTTACCTGTGGGGGCCCCTTTATCCACATTATTGGCTAATATTTTTGTGGAGAATATTGAAACAATTGCGTTAGATTCGTATTTTTTAAAACGTATTTTCTCGGGCCGGTATATAGATGACATAATTTCTGTATGGGATTATGGGGAGGAGGAATTAAAAGGATATTTGGAACATCTGCATTGTTTGGATGGGGGATTTAAAGTTTACTGTAGAATTATAAGAGAAAGGGAAACTTCTTTTTCTTGATGTTCTTCTTTTAAAAAATGAAAATAGTCTGGATTTTAAAATTTACAGAAAACCGACAAATAACAATAGATTTTTGTCTTATAGTTCCGGTCACGCTCGCCAAGTAAAAATTGGTTTGATCATTTCTTTACCTGACCGGATCTTTAGTATTTTCTCTCCAAAATTTTTTGAGGAGGAGTTGTCTTTTCTAAGAAAAATACTAATAAGTAACATGTATCCAGAGTGGTTAATTAACCAGACTTTTTCAAAAAGAAGAAAAAGGTTTCTAAACATTTCTAAGGATGTCTTTCAGACAACTCTGGAGAAGGATGATTTTTGTTCCTTACCATATGTACCCGGGCTAAGTGAAAAACTTAAAAGAATTTTACAGAGTAATGTTCTAAAGGTAGCTATAAAGAATAATATTACTTTAGGTGGTTTTCTAAATTCTGGAAAGGATCTAACTTCATTGGGGAACAAAGTATGGTTTACCAGATCCCAAGTACTCACGGAAGCATATATGTGAGACGTACTAACCAGAATTTGGAAATGAGATTGTTACAACATAAAAATTCTATTTCTTCGGCTTTAAAGCAAGATTCTAAGTTTTAAGATTTTACTTCAGCCTTTCCAGAACATATTTTCAATTTTCCAGATCATTTTATTTTGTTCGATAATGTGTCTTTGATTTCTAGGGACCGGGGTTTAAAGGAAAATTTTCGTGAAACTCTTGAAATAAAGAAAATCTTATTCGAGAATATAGCTTTGAATCGTGACACACGTGAATTTGAGCTTAACTCTATCTACGCTAATTTATTAAAATCTGACAGAGTAAAGTTCTATTCAGCCAATCTAATTGACCTCTGTCCAAGTGTTATATCATTGAACGCTAATGTACCGAACCCATGAAGGTCAAAGAGGCTAGCTTCCGCCTTTGCTTTGAAAAAAATTCACATATAAACTATTGTTTTAAATTTTTTAGTTTAATTTTATTACTGATGACGGTCATTGCATATGTAACCGAAGTATCTGTTGTTGTTTTTTTTTTTTGGTGAATCTCCATCACTGTTTGTGAAACACTGTTTATTAAAAGGATTTTATCCCTATTTAAACTTGTATTTATATTTTCAAAAGATAAAAATAAAGATCCTCGAAAGCCATTGATGGGACACAAGGCGTCGGACGGTCGCTTTACTTGCTTGTTCTTTTTTTTGCAGGAGTGGGTAGTAACCTTATCGCCTAATCTTATGGCAACGGGAGTCAAACCCAAGATCTCGAATAGAATACAGGGGAGTAAGACTTTGTCTTGTCTAATTTTACATCCAAAAGAAATTGAGCTAGAATAATCTGCAGTAGGTGCGCAATTTCTCTTTATCCCCAGATACCAAGTTTTAATAGCAAAGCACAAATGACCCTCTATTCATTGAACAGTTTAGCCAACAAATTCTCGGTCTGGTTGACGTTTTCAAGAAGAACCATAAGTAATTGTAAAACTAAGCTAGAATTATTTTTGAAAACTGTAACTGATACACCAATCGAAAGAATATTTAAAATATTAGTGAGCTTTCAGAATGGCAGTCACATTAATGAATTTACAGTTAGTCCAATCTAATCTTCAGATTTTAAAAGACTACGAGTTACGCGTCTTTTAAACGATAAGTAAAGATATCACATCCATTTGGAATTTATTGTGTTTTATTATGTCAGATTAACAACAATTCCTGACTACTAAGGTCCTAGCGTCGAATTGCTACAAATGGGTTCGGACTATGGAGCCACGCATTACCAAGCTGAGATCGAATCTACTGCAGCACCACAAGACACAATTGGAATTAAAGGGAAGTTCAATGAAAGAATGGACTGGAACACAGGCAAAAGGTACAGGATAAAGATGTATATGTGTCCTATCTTAAAATGTTAAAAAAGTGTCGGATATCCGAGTGTCTTTAAGCTATGTTGAATGGCGTTTATGCGTACTAGAAGCCTGAGAAATTGAGGCTAGACGAGCATAGGCACCAAATTGATTGGTACCATAAAATTGTTTCAGTTTGACATCAGTATTAAATATGTTTTGTCTGTGGAACGCCAAAACTAGGAAGGCTGTCCTGTATTCTCTTCTGTTTCCTTTTCCAGGGGGACTGGCCTCACTACTACCGTCAATAGAAAAATTTGAAATCCTCCATGATTTCACATCACAGAGGATTTCACATGTGATTCTTTTTTAGGTAGGTTAATTTAATCCAGTTACAGAGAAATGCTCTGAGACTCTAGGAAAAGAGGTTATGTAATTGGCATCATCAAATTCGAGACCTATTAATTTTTGTTGGAGGGTAATACCGTATATCAGCCTTGAGAAACAGCAAAGAGGCTTATTTGTTCACTAGATGTTAAAAAAGGGTCGGATATCCAAGTGTCTTTAAGCTATGTGGAATGGCACTCATGCGTACTTGAAGCCTGAGTAACTCAGGCTAGACGAGCATAAGCACCAAATTGATTGGTACCATAAAATTATTTCAGTTGGACATCTGTATTCAAAACGTTTTGTCCGTGGAATGCCAAAACTGGAAAAGCTGCCCTCTATTCTCTTCTATTTTCTTTTCCAGGGGGCTGACCTCACTACTATAGACTACAGTCCATAGAAAAAAATTGAAATCCTCTGTGAAAAACTTTTAAGTAAGTTAATTTAATCCAATTACAGAACAATAGCCTATACCAGCTTTGGGAAACAGCAAAGAGGCTTATTTTTGCATTAGATGTAGGCTAGCCTAAATGTTGCAACTTGTTGAATTATGATAAAAATATTCTTAGCCTATTGATACTATTTTAGGTAAAATTCTATTTTAGCTACTTTCAGAAAGGGGTTAGGTTAGAAAAATGAAACTTTCAGGGATGGGTCTACAGGCTAAACTATGCCCTGGGAAGGTATATTAAAGTACCTACCTCCACTCCTTCTCCCTCTAGAGGGTCCTGAAATTTGCCTACATGACAGGTCTATACCTATTGAAATTTTTACAAAATGACATTTGGTAAATATCTACCAAATCTTAATATTGAATTATGCATAAACTGAAGGTCAATATCTACCAAATCATATTATTGAGTTAGGATTAAAGTGAATACACCATTTGATGCCTTTTTTTATGCTGATTACAAATATAATAAGCATTTCTATCGGAAATAAATTTCACCCCCCCTCTATATATGCCAATTTAGGGCTGGGTTAGGTACAGCCTATATAAGGGGGGGGGGGGCTTAAATTCATTTCCAATAGAAATGCTTATTATATTCGTAATCAGCATAAAAAAAGGCAAAAAAAGGTGTATTCAATTTATTAATAACTCAATAATATGATTTGGTAGATATTGACCAAACTGAATATACCACTTGATGCCTTTTTTTATGCTGATTACGAATATAATACTCATTTCTATTGGAAATGAATCCCTCCCCCCCCCCTTATATAGGCCTATGCCAATTCAGGGTATATATTTATACATTAAGGGGGGTAGGGGTAAAGTTTAAACTTACATCCCATTTACATCAGAAACAAAATTTGCCCCCCCCCCTAATGTAGAAATATATACCCTGATTTGGTATATATAGGGGGGGGGCTGAAATTTGTTTCTGATATAAATGATTATTATATTTGTAATCAGCATAAAAAAGGCATCAAGTGGTATATTCACTTTATGCATAAGTAAATAATATGATTTGGTAGATATTTACCAAACATTTACCTTAATTTTCAGTTAGCCTATCAGTTTCTTTTTCTCAGGCTTTAGTTCTGAAAATGCAATCCCTGTTATTTGAGTAAATTTTGAGCCATATTAATGGTTTTTTTTTAATTTAGGAAGTTTTCACTTTTATAACACAATTTTTTAAAGGTCATCAAAGGTCAGGGTCCTGTAGAGAGAGAAGGAGTAGTAATTTTTTTTTTTTATATTAGGTTATTACCTTATGAATAAAGTAAACATACTACTTGATGCCTTTTTTTATGCTCTTTTCAAATATGATAGTAAATAATTTCTGAGACCACACTGGCTAATCATGATAAAACATAAAATCATGAAGAAAACAAGGACAATTAACAGCCAGTGAAAAAAAAGTGGCTGTTAATTGTCCTCACTTTCTTCACAATTTTATGTTTTAATATAATAATCATTTTGTTGGTAATGAATTTTAACCCCACCCCTATATATTCCAATTCAGGGTATATATTTGCACATTGAGGGGGGGGGGGTAAAGTTTAAAACTTACCTCTCATTTACATCAGAAATAAAATTTACCCCTGCCCTCCCTAATCTGCAAATATAGCTTTGAATAGATATATATAGGGGTTGGGGTACAATTCATTTTCAACAAAAATGACTATTATATTTGGAAAGAGCATAAAAAGAAGGCATCAAGTGGTATGTTTACTTTATTTGTAAGTCAATCATATGAATTGCAAAAAATTACTGAATTAGTGGAGGTAGTTACTTCAAAATACCTTCCCAGGACATATTTTAGCCTGTAGAAGCATCCCTGAAAGTTTCATTTTCCTAACCTACCCCCTTTTGAAGATAGCCAAAAGTTGTTAAAGTAGAATTTTACCCTATTTTGATAGTTGGGCCCTCCAGAAAGAAACAATTGAAAATTCTGGAGACTGCATTAAAAATGTCATAAATACTTTCAAGTAGCCTATTATTCATGGTAAATTTCTTGTGGTTGATATAATTTAGCTAAGATAAAATTAAAGATGTCATTTGATGTGTTTTATTATGCTCTTTCATAATTCAATAATTGCTTCTGGGGCTAATTGCATCTTGAGCCCTTAAAGGGACCCAAATGTATTTTACTTGAATAATGAAAGAGCTTAAAAAAGTATCAAATGATATTTTCACTTTAATCCTAGCTACATTATATGGCCCACTGCAAATTTACCATGAACTTTACCCCCCCCCCCCACCCCCTAATGGGCAAATATATACCCTGCACTGGAATATACCCTGAATTGTTGACAGAAAAATTCAGCACTATTTTTGTTGATGGTATTTGAAAAACTTGAACTGGTAGGAAAGCAGTTTATGTTTGAGTTACCTAATAAATAAGGTTTGAATTGTTATAAATAAGTATTTTTGGAATATAGTCTATTACTCTTGAAAAACTTATTTATAAACTTGTAATATGTTTTTAACCACTTTTCAATAACTTAACTATTGTTGATAACTTCTTTGTGTGGTTGCAAAAATGAAATACCTTTGGGGCCCCTTTAAGTGCTCATGCTGCAATTAGCCCCAGAAGGGATTATTAAATTATGAATGAGCATAAAAAAGGCATCAAATTGCATTTTCATTTTCTTAGCTAAATTATATGACCTGCTAGAAATTTATGTTATTTATTTATTGAAAACCCATCATAGTACAAAAAGAAAATGATGGAACACTACAAAGAGAAAAAGAAACACAAGCAAATTATAACTATACAACTATATATAATATACAACTATATTATAATATATAACTATATTATAATATATATATATTATATATATATATATATATATATATATATATATATATATATATATATATATATATATATATATAATATATATATATTATAATTATATATATTATAATATATAACTATATTATAACTATACAACTATGACAGGCAACTATAGTTGAAGAATCTGGCTCTAAGCATGTCTTGAAATCTTGTGTTTGTGTTTCCCCATAAGTTTAGCAACAGCTATAGTAGGATCTACTATTGGAAGACTGTTTATGAGCTTTGAATTGCATGTCCAAGTTGGATATCTTAGTAGGTATTTTGGAAAACAGAAAAAAGTGGAGTGAATTTCCAATTTATCAACCTTCATAAGAATCTTCCAGAAGGGTGCAATTTAGAGGGTGTGTAGCAGAGCAACAGTGTTTGCAGCATTGCAAGATAAGAGTGAATGAAATGAAGTTTAGCAGAGACTATGGAGGCATAGGAAGCTGACGTGTGGGGTTTGATGACTTCTGTTAGGAGATGACAAGTGTAAGAAATAGAATTTCCAATGGGAATACCAAGATAAATAATTTGGTCAGATGGGCAGATCTTTGAATTCCCAAGTACAATTTCATGAGAAAGTGGACCTTTCTAGTTAAAAGGCACAATTTTGGACTTTTCAGCTTTAAATTCAATGCCAGATTTTAAGTATCCTGCTTGCAGTTTTTGAAAAGTTTCAGAAATTTTGTCCAAAGTTTGGCTGATGTTGAAAATGTCATCAGCATAAGACTAAGGAGATAATTGAGGCCAGAGAGAACAAAAGCCATCTCACACTGGTCTTGAAGTTTGAGGACATAGCTATTGAAATAACAAGGTGAGACATTGCACCTTGCCTGGCTCCTCTTTTAACTGGTACAGTTCTATCCAGGGGCCTTGCCATTTCATCTTGCTTAAGAGGGATTTTAACACAGACTCGTAGCTTAGAATACATGAGATCTAATAATAGCTGTATTTACTCCTCTTTTAACAGTGCTTAAAAGCATAAGGGGTTAGATCAGGGAATCAAAGACATGGTGAACATCATGGTTTCCCAAGGCAAATGAACTACCTTAACAAGAAGCATCAAGCAGAGCATCAGCAACAACTGCAAGGTCATCTGCACATCCATGCCATATTGAAAGCCAAATTGATGTGGAGGCATGTAACATTTTTCTTGAAGCTTTAATAAACAGTAGTTCATAAATCTTTCATAAACTAGTTGAAACAGTTATGGGCCTGAAACATAAGTGTTGATTAGAAGCATTTCACTTTTTTGAATAGGAGAAATATCTCCCACATAATGTTGACAGAACCAAACCTTGTGTAAAAATCATATGCAGCAGTAGTTAGTGAGCTATTCCACTCTTTAACAGCTAAATTATTGTAAAACCTCTATCATACTACTTAGAAAGTGAATTATTCACCATTAGATCTGTCAAAATCTTTTTGACAAGCATGTGATTAGCTTGAATGTTGTAACCATGTAGCCTACATCGCTCCATATTTCAAGTATACTGATAAGTAACAGTGGATCCTAATCTTTGACACAGGATCTTAAAGTTAGAACAGCATTTCCTAATCATAGTCTCAGTCACTCTTGAATAGATTTAATCTAAGATAAGTATTGTTAAACAGAATAATTGTATTAAAAATATGCTAGGATGTAGGGATAACTTGGTCTTTCCAAGCTACTATGTTGACCCTCTGTTGATTTCTATGTATTGAGAATTTGCCTACTTGACAGGTCTATATATAAATTGGAATTTTAAGCCATATCAATGTTTTTTTTCTAAATTTAGTAAATGTAGTTGATATTTGAAACCTCATAAATTGGGATTGATCAAAGTTTTGAAGCTTAAAATACTTTTTTGTACTTCCATTGAAGCAGATGATCTATTTTCAAAGGTCTCACTTTTGTAAAACACAGATTTTTAAAGGTCATCAAAAGTCAGTGCCCTCTAGAAGGAGAAGTAGTGAAGGTATGTACTTCTGATCACCTTCCCAGGACATACTTTAGTCTGTAGATCCATCCCTAAAAGTTTCATTTTTTCTAGCCTAATACCTTTCCAAGATAGCAAAAAGTAGCTTGTCTAGAATTTTTCCAAAGCACATCACTCACTTTACTCTTACCCCCTAATGGTCAGATATGTAGCTAAAACTATGAATCTTCCTGCCCCTTGATGCAGTTGATGTTGCAGGTTTGTTGTTCAATTAATTTGAAAAAAAGAGTCTCAAATTCACTGTATATTCCATTATACAGGTGATCCCAGTGTTAACTTCAAAGTTTAGTTGAGGAATCTGAGGTCATAGATTAAATCATCATATGATGAAATATGATGATATTTCATCATAGACACCAGTTCTGCTCACAGTCCCTGTCCACACCTTTCTTGAAGCACTTCAGGGTTTGAGATTGAACAGTTCAATTGCTTAGGGAGTTCCAAAGCAGAGCAACATGGTTAGGGTAGAAGTGGTGGCATTGTCTGAGATTAGTGGCTTTTAAGGTTTTCTGAGAGTTATCCTGAATTTTTTGGTTAGAGTTGATAAGGAGGAGGCTTGAAACAGGATTGGTTTGCAGATGTTTGAATGCTGTGATGACATCACCTCATTCTTGGTAGGTAAAGGTTAGAATTTTTAATGTTGCAATCCTCTTACAGTAAAGTAAGGTTCTCAGGTTATATGGTAATGTGGTGTATGCTGCTAGACACTTTCAAGGAGTTATGTATTTCCATAGAATTGTAGAGAGGTTAGTGTTATACCAAACTCAAGTGCTTTGCATAGCATCAAGGAGTATAACTTTTAATTACATTTGGTTGCAGCTGACAAATATAATATTGATGGTGCCAAGACATCTCCCTGCATTTACAAGAGTAGAAAGGGTATGCTAATGGAGCTTCAGCTTATGGTCTACCATGACTCCAAGGATGTTCTCCTCAGCTGTTTGGTGTCAGCCTAGAGCAGCTATCATGTTGGGATTATGTAATGAGTACCATTGCTTACAGTTGTTAGCCAAAGGTGGAACGCCTTACATTTTGCAACATTTTATTCTAGCAGCCACTTTCTGGTTAGTGTGCTAAATTTCCCAGGTCTTCCTGCAGAGACATTCTTGCTTCAGCAGTTTTGGCTGTCCCTGCTAGTTTAGAATTGTCAGCATAAAAGGTTAATCTATTTCTTCTGCAAACAGCAGCATGGCTAATATAAATGTTGAACAGAGTTGGGCTAAGCCAAGTGCCCTGGGGTACTCCACTCTATACAGATAGAGGGTTGGAATAAGCTAGTGAGCTACCAGAGGTATAAACAACTACAACCTGTAGGCTCTCCGTCAGGAAGGCCAAGATCCAATCTATGACTCCTTTGTTCAATTGCTGCCTTTCCTGTTGATGAATCATAGGTGTAAACAGTTGACAGATTGAATAATTTAGAATCTTTACCCCAAGGGCTGTGGGGGTATGACACCTCAAGAGGTATATTTGTTAGACTTTTTTACTATTTTGATCAGTACATGACAGTTACTTAAATTATTCCTCTGATCATTCTCCTGCTGTGAAAAAAGGAGTGGTCATTTCTCTAGTTGAAAGAGCATTGCAGGTTTGTTTACCATGTTTCCTGGGTTTAGAGCTCAACCTCATTTGATACATTTTATTTGAGAATGATTTTCCAATTAGTTTAATAAATTCTGTAATTGCAAAATGTATTGAAAAATTAGCAGATAGTGACACAGTAAAACGCAAATCAAAGGGAGAATTCAGTTTACCTTGGTCTCCTGTATGTTAAAGGGGTTTCAGACCACTTTTCCGAAAATCTAAGAAAAACTAACATTTACACTTACTATAGACACAGACAAACTATCAGTTCCCAAATTTATCATAGGCAATGCAATACTGCTGCTTAAGTAAAGAACAATGTTGGCACAATGTGTTATTTTATTATTATTATTATTTTTATTTTTTTTTGGTTTGTTTCTTTTAGGCCAGGGCACTTCATATCAAAAGAGTTATTGTGGAAACTTCAAAAAGGACTCAATCGATTGGAAATTGGAAGGGCTTGTGCCCTTTTTAATAGCCAAAAGTGATTGGAAGGCAACTAACACCCCTTCCATGCCCACCATTTCCCCAAACTCATCCAATCAAAATTTTGAGATAGCCATTTTGTATAACATAGTTGAAATCTAGAAATTATGTCTTTGAGGAGGACACTCTCCCCACAGTCCTCAGGGCAAGGGTTGTAAGTTATGTCCTGGGGCATATAATGTTTTATAGAAAGCATTGTCATAGAAACTTCAAGAAGGGCTCATTTAATTGAAAATTCAAAGGGCTAATGCCCTTTTTAATAGTCAAGTGATTGGAGCACAACTAACCCCCCTCTCATGCCAACCATTTCCCAAAAAAGTGCTCAGGGCAGGGGTTGTAAGTTATGCCCTGGGGGCATTTTAAGTTTTTTTTTTGTAGAAAGCATTGTCATAAAAACTTCAAAAGGGCTCATTCAGTTGGACATTGAAAGGGCTAGTGCCCTTTTTAATAGTTGAAAGTGATTGGAGGGCAACTAACCCCCCTCTCACGCCCACTATTTCCTCAAACACGTGTAATCAAAATTTTGAGATATCCATTTTGTTCAACATATTTGAAAGTCCTGGAAATGAGGTCTTTGATGATGATAAACCCTTCAGAGTAAGGGTTTTAAGTTATGCCCTGGGAGCATATAAGGTTTTTATATAAAGTGTTGTTATAGAAACTTCAAAAAGGGCTCATTGGATTGGAAATTGAAAGGGCTAGTGCCATTATTGATAGTCAAAGGTGGTTGGAGAGCAATTAACCCCCTTGTCACGCCCACCATTTCCCCAAACACAACCAATCAATATTTTGCGATAATCATTTTGCTCAATGTAGTTGAAAGTTCTGAAAATTATGTCTTTGAGGATGACAAACCCCCCACACCCCTCAGGGTAAGGGCTGTAAGTTAAGCCCTGGGAGCATATAAGGTTTTTATAGATATCATTATTGTAGAAACTTCAAAAAGGACTTATTCAATTGGAAATTGGAAGGGTTAGTGCCCTTATTGATAGTCAAAAGGGATTGGAGGGCAACTAACCCCCCTCTCACGCCCACCATTTCCCCAAACACATCCAATCAAAGTTTTTAGATAGTCATTTTGTTCAACGTAGTTGAAAGTTCTGGAAATTAGGTCTCTGAGGATGACAGCCCTCAGGGTAAGGGTTGTAAGTTATGCCCTGGGGACATATAAGGTTTTTATAGAAAGGGCAGTTGTAGAAACTTCAAAAAGGGCTCATTCAATTGGGAATTGAGAGGGCTAGTGGCCTTTTTAATAGTCAAGCGATTGAAGGGCGAATGCCCCCCCCCCACCCATCATTTCCCCAAACACTTGTAATCAACATTTTGATATAGCCGTTTTGTTGAATGTAGTTGAAGGGTCTGGGAATCATGTCTTTCAGTATGACAACCCCCCACAACGCTCAGGGCTAAGCAGTAGCGGATCCGGGATTTTAGGAAGGGGGGGGGGGCGACTCCTTTCAAAATATTACAGGTATAAAATATATCTAAAGTACATTACTAATATTTAAATTTGCATGCCTCAGCTTGTATTCGTCATTTAGCTATCGGTTCTATAAAGCTATCTACATAACTAAATTTACAGAAACACTATCAAAATTGAATAACAAATTATCGCTTCCTATTTCCACTATTAGCAAATCTATCAATAACACTTTCTACACTTATGTCAATATCATGGTGAACATGAAGAAGGGCAAGTCCGGTGAGTCTTTCCTCCGTCATTTTATTTCTTAGCCACGTTTTCAATCATCTCAAGGTAGAAAAAGTTCGTTCAACAGATGCCACACTGACATGTAGGGTCATGAGAATCAGCGAGAGCGCTGAAACATTCGGGAAAATATCAGCATTGCAGTTTTGTTTCTGTAAAGGTTCTCCTAGTGTTTCAGGTATTCTACCTGTGCCTGCATTGCTTTCTTTCAGACGAAGCCACCGAGTTTTCCGTTTTGTGGCTTCTCCGGCCAGGGCAGGTTCACAAACTGATTGGGAGGGGAAACCCATTACTGACCAGTATCGCTGTGACAAGTCATGAATCGTATTAGTGAATTGTTGTTTGTTCATTTCCATACAATTTATTGGCAAGAAAATACTGAGCTTAAAAGTGTCCAGCATTTCAACGGGAAAACGGCTTTCTAAGTCCAAAATAAGTGTGTCCAATGGTGAAATAAAAATTGACGGTCTATAATAGTCCTCGTTTGAGTTGAATGGTACATGAATCCGATTCGTTTACTTTTTCTCTAGCATTGGGACTTTTATCTCTAAAACTAGCTCGGTTTCTGCTTTAGTTACCTTGTCAAATGTGTTTTTTAACTTGCTTTCACTCTCCCAATGCTTGACTTCCAGCTGAGTAAGAAGGTCCTTAACATGGCTTACTGCAGACGTGAGGTCTAAGCTCTTCTTCTGAAATAGCTGACTGAGCAGTAACATTAGTCCAGATATGTTACTAAGAGTGTAAATGGTTACTATCAGGTCGGAGGATGTGACAGCAGTCAATAATTTTGCTTTTGTTGCAGTTATGCATTCTGCCCAGCCACTGATGATCTCAAGAGCTTCCACTATTTTAGGTAACTCTACCACAAACTACATTAAGGAATTGTGCCTTTTGATCCAGCGCGTTTCACACATGCCAGTTAGCTGTGCTTTCATTACTCTGGTTAAAACATAATTGCGCTTTGCAGAAGCACCAAAAAAAGCAACTATTTCTTTTAACACTCTGGATAGAAGAAGTTTTTGACATGGAAAGATTTAGAGCATGGTTGAAACATGGGCAACGCAGGGCATTCTTTGCTACCTTTTGAACTTCTTTTACAGCTGCACAATGTTCTGAAACCATCATAGCACATCCATCAGTGCCTATGCCCACACAATTTTCCAAGTCTAGCCCAAGAGATAGAAGAAAATCCAACACAACATTTCCAAGCGTTTCCTCTTTAATGGTCGGTTCGAAGTTTCCAATGCTGTCCGAGTAACATGTTTCGTGTAGGTCTAAAAAACCCACGAAATCTTCACGTCTTGTGCAATTGTAATTGTAGCAAAGGGCAATACCCAGTTGTGACTTGTGTGACACATCCGTTGTTTCATCAGCAATCACATTGTAGAACTTAGCAGAATGAACTTGTACAAGAATTTCTTTAAGAATCTCTTTGACACAACATTGAATTAATTCATTCTGTGTTTTTTGCTGATACATGTAGCAGTTGCACCTGAGCTTCCAAATGTTGTTTTAAAGTTATGTCGCCACTATTTACATTGCACCTTAAAAGTTTTCAAAAGTTCCCTTCGTTTGTCAATGGGTCCTTTTCTGCCAATAATTCTCCATCATCTCTATGGCCATGAAGAGCCATGTTCTGTCAACCCAAGAAAACAATTGATTCTACAATTGGCTTCAATCTCGCTCTGTTTTCCTGCACTTGTTGGCTACGTTGTTCGTTTACAAGGTTTAAAATGTTGGTTTCAGAGTTGTCATATTTCAGAAGGAAATGTTTGCCTGCGTCAACTGAATCGCGGTGATACTGATGATTTTCATGAGACACCAAGTCACCGTCTTTTCCAGTTAGCTTAGTAAAAGTCACGAGGGGCTTCTTTACCAACTTTTGCAATTGATTGGAGCCTCCAACCCCTCAAACACTGAAAAAAACCTAATATTTTCAGAAGAGACTTTTCTGCTTAGTCGAAAGTACTTGCCAATGCAGTTCTTTCATGCAAATATAAATGAAAAATCTCTTTTTGTTTCTTCCCTTCTTCTTGTAAACTGGATAGGGAAAACAGTAATTAAATAGTAGAATCTAAGGGTTCTGGAGCAATTGATATTACGTAATCATCCAGTTTTTCAAGTCTATCAATTTATGTTCCAAAATCATTTTCGCAAAAAGTTGTTATTTTTTTGATATTAGTGTTAGGCCTGGGGCTACACTCTTCAATTGGTGCAAACGAATCATGCACAATCTCACTATTGTTCAAAGCGCTGGAATCACTACTAACACTGTAACTCTCATTATTTCTATCTTCAGTTACGGCGTCCACTTGCCTAGCTTTAACTTTCAAACCCAAAACAGTTGTCGAGAGTTATCTACTTTCACTTCGACATCATAACTGGTTGATATTATTCAGAAAATGTATGCTTTTCCAACCCTTCTAGAATCAAGAATAACCCTAAGACGTATGTATTATTGGAGTCATTTTAAGATTTTTGCTTAGTTATTGAATAAGAAACAGTTTTTGACGCGCACACTTTTTGAAGCTTCAACGATTTACGAGATGACAAGCTTCAAAATGCCTTGTAAGTTCGGGTGACGCCAAACACTTTAGACAATTCCCTAAAGACTTAAGGCAGACAGACCAAGTGTCGTCCGATCCTTTTCAAAGATGCATTGATCCAAGCGTTGATATCGCAATCAAGTCACAGAAAATCTAATGATAGAACTTTTTGCCCAAGCAAGAGGGGGAGGGCTATCGCCCCCCCCCCGCTCCCCCTGGATCCGCTGCTGGGGCTAAGGTTATAAGTTATGCCCTGGGGGCATATAAGGTTTTATAGAAAGAGTTGTTGTAACAAATTCAAAAAGGGCTCATTGATTGGAGATTGAGAGGGCTATTGCCCTTTTTAACAGTTGACAGTGATCTGAGGGAGAATCCCCCCCCCACGCCCATCATTTCCTCAAACAGTTCAGATCAACAGTTTGATATGGTCATTTTGTTTGACATAGTTGAAAAGTCTGGAAATTCTGTTTTTGAGGATGAAAATCCTCCTCCCAAAGCCCTTTGGACAAGGGTAGTAAGTTATGCCCTTGTGGCATATAAGATTTTTATAGAAAGTTTTATCATAGAAGCTTCAAAAAGGACTCATTCGATTGGAAAATGAGAGGACTAGTGCCTTTTTTATTAGTCGGAAGTGATCAGAGGGCAAATGCCCGCCTCCATGCCCATCATTTCCCCAAACACTTCCTATCGAAAATTTTGAGATAGCCATTTTGTTCAACGTCTTTGAAAGGTCTGAAAATTATGTCTGAAAGATCTGGGGCATATAAGGTTTTTATAGAAAGCATGGTCATATAAACTTCAGGAGGGGCATTGGATTGCTAATCAGACGCTCTAGTGCTCTTTTTAAGAGTCAAAGTGGTCGGAGGGCAGCTACCCCCCCCCCCACACACATACACACGCACGTTGTATTGTTCCAAAATGCATCTAATAGAAATTTTGAGATAGCCATTTAATTCGAAATAGTCTAAATATCATATAACAAGGCTTTTGGGATTGAAACAAACCCCAGAGATTAATGGCAACTGTTACAAGTTATGTCCAGGGGGTATTTGAAGTTTCTATTGAAGGGGTGGTTGTTTAACTTTAGAAGAGGCTCAGTCGTTTTCCCTGAAAAAGACTATGTCAATATAAAACAAACAGAAATTAATTTAAAAAAAAAATTCCACAAAATAAGTTTTTCAAAAAAAGTATAGAACTCCATTAAACCAAAAATGAAAAAAAAAAAATCAAATAATCTACCAAGCATACAACTTCCACAAATCAGTATCAATAAAGAAATAAATCCCAATAAACTAAAATAAATAACAGAGCCAAACGCAAATCCCCAATGCTTTCTAAAAGCCATAATATAATTTGTACTTTACTGAAAAAACTGTTTTATATGTTTTCATTTTTATAACTTTAAGAAATCAAAATTAATTAAGATTTTAAGGAATAAATATCGCATATAAATGTTAAACTGACGCACATTTTTTCAGTAAATTCATTTGAATTTTTTTCAGTAAAGTACAAAGTATAATCTGGCTTTTAGAAAGCAAAGGGGTTTAGAACGCTACTCATTAATTTCTGCTCGTTTTGAGTTTGACCCTGTTATTTACTTTAATTTCTGTTTGTTTTGGGTTTCATTTATTTATTGATACTGATTTGTGGTAGTTGTATGCTTGGTAGATTATTTGATTCTATTTTTTCTTCATTTTTTGGTTTAACTGAGTTCTTTACTTTTTCTTGAAAAACTTTTTTTGTGGAAAAAGTTTTTTTTTTTAATTAATCATGGTAAAGGCCCTATCCTGATAGGTGAGAACTCCAGTGTCTACAGAATTCCTTGCTCTTGTGGTCTTTGGTACATCAGAAGAACTGATCAGCGACTTGTGGATAGATAAACTTTGCACTCTACCTCAATTAACAACACCCTTAAAAGTAGAAAAATAGACAATTTTGATTCTGCCCTTGCAGAACACATATTTTATTACCCAGACCATACTATTTTATTTAACCAAGCTAGCCTAATTTTCCATGTCGAATGTATTGTCTAGCACTACAGAGAAGCTGTTGAAGTTTATAAATACCAACATTTAGGTCTAGCTTTGAACAGGGATTCAGGAGATTTAAGAATAAATGAGTCATATTTCGGTTTTCTCAGAAGAGATGCCAATAGAATAGAATAATTGCTTCATTTTTAAAACTTTTCACAAGCGATAAATCACCGAATATAAGTTCGTGTCACAAAAAAAGTAAACAACAGCGATCACAAGCACATCAATGAAATTAGGATCAGGGACACCAAAACATTAAGAAATATTAACAGACAAAACATAGACAAATAAAAATTAAACAATTAAGAAAAATATGAGTGAAAAAATATTTGAGTAACGATTGGTATAAAGCTGTCTAAATATCTTTTTTTTTTTTTTTTTTAGTCTTTACAGGTTCTAGAATGGGGATGGGATACTTTAGTAGTCCCTGGTATAAACCTTGAACAACTTCCCAATCACATAATCAAACATGTCAACAACCCCTTGGGTCTCAAAGGGTATCTAGAAGAAATGCAATTGTTGAGATCAGACATCAGGTGACCTAGATATCCTATTTATTTATTTGCTGGTTTGTTTGTTTGAGTGAATGAATTTTTTCTCTATTTCTTCATTTGTTTGTTAGTATCCACCAATGGCAGTTCAGGTTTTTGGATTTTGTGCAAATCGTGGATATTAGCAAATGACTCACTTTATGGTTGTTAGGTATTTGATTTAAATTCTTATCATTTTGTTGTATTGAATTTTATTTGTCTTTTAATTTTTTGGCTGTTTTTTTTCATTGGTTTTTAATTGGTTTAGTTGACTTTCCGTGTAGTGATAATTAAGTGATAATACAGAAAATAAAGAGAGGATAGGATGATTCTAAACAGCTGACGAGTTGATAGGATAATTGAAGTATTTAGTGAAATTTATTAGTATTTTATTCTCAAGTCAGTCAGAAAATACAAAGGGTGTCAGATTTACTCCAGAAGAGCCCCCATTTGAGGTAACTGTGACATGTTGGACGTGCCCCATGGGCCTACATGGTAAATTCTGACAGGGGGGGGGGGATTTACACCATGTATACAAGTGGCTAGTCTTTTGATGTTCTAGCCTAGATTTTGGTAAAATGTATTTGTCAACTATTAATCATGTTAACAATTCTCAATCTCAATGATAGGTCTGCTATAAACTGTAAGCTTTACTATTGTTACTGTATTAAATTTTTTTCAAAAAATTTAAAAGTAAACAACTCACAAATATTACACTAAATATAAACTAGGTCTACAGTTAAACAAGGTAAATCAGGAATGTGAACAAGGTTGGGAGTTTTGGTCCCAGAGGCCTTTGGTGCAAGCCCCCTCAAAATGATTCAAAATCTATGCAATTTTCCTGTCTTTTAACTATTTTGACCATAATTCACCAATGTTTTGAGTTTTCTTATTTCAAAGCTTTAGGACTTTAGGCCACCAGAGCAAATACTGCAACTGAACAGATTACCATTTCAGTGTTGTTTAGTCCAAAAGAGAATCACACACATGAGAAAATATTTTGAATAACTTCTCTTGGACTCAGCGTGTTGCCCTTCTATTAATCCCCCAGCATTCATGAAACTGGTAGGCAGAGTGTACATCATCAGAATGCAACAAGACTGACAACCAGAGCAAATACTGCAACTGAACAAGTTACCATTTCAGTGTTCTTTAGTCCAAAAAAGAATCATACACATGAAAAAACATTTTGAAGAACTTCTCTTGGACTCAGCATGTTGCCCTTCTCTTGATGCCCCAGCATTCATGAAACTGATAGGCAGAGTGTACAACATCAGAATTCAACAAGAGTGACAACCAGAGCAAATACTGCAACTGAACAGTTTACCATTTCAGTTTTGTTTAGCCCAAAAAAGAATCATACACATGAAAAAACATTTTGAAGAACTTCTCTTGGACTCAGCATGTTGCCCTTCTCTTGATGCCCCAGCATCCATGAAACTGGTAGGCAGAGTATACAACATCAGAATGTGACAAGAGTGATAACCAGATTAAATACTGCAACTGAACAGATTACCATTTCAGTGTTGTTTAGTCCAAAAAAGAATCACACACATGAGAAAATATTTGAAGAACTTCTCTTGGACTCAGCATTTTACCCCTCTCTTGATGCCTCAGCATCCACAACAACCAGTAGGTAAAGCGTTGCTTGGAAACCTGAAGTAATCACATCTGTAGAGGCTGTGAGAGTGCTTGAACAAGGAGAGAAAGATAAGAAAGAAAAGCTTATTTACAAAAAAGGAAAATAAAAAAGAGCATGCTCAAACCAAAACTGAAAAAGAAAAGGTAAGATGGTCTTTCCAGTGAAGACTCTGGTGCTGATGTTTTCACTCACAGAGTGAAGACTCTGGTGCTGATGTCTGGTATATGTGTAGTATATTAGTTCGTCAACTGACCATATTGACATCTGTTATACTGTTGGCAGTGAGCATAAAGAAGAGAAAGAAAAGAAGCTAAACATACAGCTAAATGAGTACTTTGCTGTAGCATATGATACCAAACATGATCATCAAGCCTGGTATATCAGAAGGGTGCATTATTTTCCTGACAAAAATTGTGTACACATAAAATTTCTTCACTGTCCTAACCTAGCCAACTATTCATATGAATGACCAAAAAAAGAGGATATGGAAAAAGTCAAAGAAGACTACATCTTTGCCAGACCATTAAAACTTTCTGGAGCTGGCCCCTTCACTATATCATCACTCCAAATTTGGAATGTTATCAGCCTATACAGGAAGTAAACTAGGGTCTGCAAGTGGTCAAAAGTTTGCTTTCTTGACTCCCTCTGATACTAATTGAAATTGCTTCTTTTTTTCTATTATTTAAAGTATGGTGCTGCCTTTGTAATACAATTTTGAAAAATATTGTCCTCAATGACTCTTCTATGTACAGGGTAAAATCAACACTGTCAGAGTTACCCCATGGTAAGCAGAAAACTGATGTTCTGCTATGGCCCATATAAACTATTAACAAGAGTTTTTGGTTTTTATAAATTCTTTTTTAATTAAAAGTATAGTAAGAAAGTTTTTTCAGCTGGAATCATCTGCAAGAAATTTTCTGGGGGAATTTCCCTGGCATAGATATTTTATGTGGGAGGAACTTTCCTCCTGGAATTAAGGAGTGACGCAGCTCAATAGTAACCAAGACTCTAAAACAAGAGTTTTAATAATAATAGATACATCAAAAGAATCAAATTTTGATGCTTATTCAAAATATATAAAATTCATCAAGTTTAATGTTACCCATCAAAAGCTATGAGCCTGGAAGAAGTTACCCAACTTTTGGAAAAGGGGAGAAACACCCCCAAAACATCAAGTGATCTTAATGAAAATCACACTTTCAGATTCAGCATATCATGGAACCCTACTGCAGAGGTTTCAATTTCCTATATACAAAAATGTGGGGTTTTGTATTTTTGCCAGAAGAAAGATCACTGATGTGTGTTTATGAGTTTTTTTCTTTATTCTTCCAAGGGTAAAGGTTTTAAACCAGTGATCCTAGAAGATCAGGAGAGGGTTCATTTGATCAGAAATCAAAAATTCTTTTGCCCTATTTGAGCGACCAAAAATATTGGAGGACAGCTAGCCCCCCTCCCATGCCCCTTTTCCGCCCAAAGTTCCCCGATCCAAATTTTGAGATAGTCATTTTGCTCAACATCTGATAAAAAATATAATAACTATGTCTTTGAGGATGACTTGAACCCCTGTAATCCCTGGGGGAAGGCCTGCAAGCTATGGACTTTGCCCATTGCATGCATATAGTGTTGGCTTTTCGGAAGTATACAGGTATTTTTGGGGGAGAGGATTTTCTGGTGGGTAGGGGGTTGTGTGCTCTAGATGATCTCTCTATCAAGGAATTTTTATTTTAGGCAGAGCTGGATTTCCCAGCATTATTAGAAAACGATCAGAAATTTAATAAATAAGTAATAGTAATAAGTAAGCAGCAACATTAAAACTTAAAACAAACAGAAATTATTACATATATGAGAGGGGTTACACCCTCCTCAATACTTCACTATTTATGCTAAGTTTGACTTTTTGTTCCATATATTTAAGAATAATTCATGAAACACAAGGGTCAATTAACTAGAATAATAAGTTGTTTCAAAAGTTCTAAAAAACTTTCAAGTTTTAATGTTGCTCCTTATTTTCAGTTACTTTTTTTTATTTAATCAATCAGTTTGTGGTAACAAACTGTTAATAAGGAGCAACCCAGCTCAATAGTAACCAAAACTCTAGTAAACAGAATTTTTATACCAATAGATAATAACAAAAGGATCAGATTTTTATGCTGATTTCAAATATGTAAGTTTCATTAAGTTTATTGTTACCTGTCAAAGGTTATGAGCCTGTGCAAATTTGCTTGATTTTCAAAACAAGGGATGAAACACCCCCTAAAAGTCATAGAATCTTAATGAAAATCTCACCATCGGATTCAGCGTACCAGAGAACCTTGCTGTAGCGTTCTTAAGTTCCTATCTGCAAAAATGTGGAATTTTGTATTTTTTGCCAGAAGAAAGATCACAGATGCATTTTAATTTGTTTTTTTCTGGAGTAATCGTATCGACCCAGTGGGCCTAGAACTTTGGGAGGGGGCTTATTCTAACAGAAATAAAAAGCTCTAGTGCCGTTTATAAGTGATCAAAAAAATGAGAGGGCAACTAGGCCCCCCCCAACGCCACTTTTTCCCAAAATCGTCTGATCAAAACTTTGAGATAGTTATTTTGTTCAGCATAGTTGAAAGGCCCAATAACTATGTCTTTGGAGATAGCATGACCTGCACAGCCCTTGGGGAAAGGTCTTCAGGTTATAAAATTTGTCCATTGTTTGCGTACAGTATATGTTATTGGGAAGTATGCATGAAAAACATTTTGATTTAATACAAGATGTTACTTTAGCCAGTTTGGATAGTGAAGTCCTTAAGAAACTAATTATCCTAGTAAATGAATTTTCTTTTTATTTTGGTTTTAGAAAGGAGTTTTATAGAAAAATTTTTGGGTTACCTACGGGGGCTTCTCCATCTCTTTTATTAGCAAATTTTTTCATAGATGCTATTGAAACCTCCGCTATTTACAGTTTTAGAATCTCCCCATGTTTCTGGGGTAGGTTCATGCATGATGTGGTTTGCGTTTGGAAAAAATGGATTGGACTCCATAGACTTTTTTTGTAAGCCTTTGAATGGTTTTGATAGTACTATTAAACTTACAGTTGAGTTTGAGGAAAATAATAAATTACATTTCCTGAATATTTTACTAACTGAAAGGGATGTCAATCTATTTTTCTTAATGTATAGAAAGCCAACGCAAAATAATAGGTCTTTGAATTTTTATTCTTGCCACCCTAGGTCGGTGAAACGGGGGTTTTAATTTCACTACTGGATATAGCCTTTAGAATTTGTTCCCAGGAATTTCTGGACTCGGAATTGTTGTATTTGAGGGATATTTTGTTTCGTAATATTCACCCAATTAAGTTCATTGACAAAATAATTGAAATAGACGTGTTAAACATGATAGTAGGTTTATTGGGGTTTCTCAGTATTTAGATTTACATGTATCAAAAAGTTTCATTTTATTAGCATATGTACCTGGTTTGGGTGAAAAACTTTCACAGATTTTGCGAAAATTTAGCATTGATACATATTTCCAATCGTTGAGGCCAATGGGTAGTTTCTTTAGTTCTGGTAAGAATTTACCTCAGGGAAACTTAGCAAGTGGGGTTTATATAATTCCGTGTTCTTGGGGGAAGTTCTACACTGGTAGGACTCACCAAAAATTTGTTGAAAGATTTATTGAACACCAAAATTCAACAGAAAAAAACCCTATAATTACGCAAGCCTCCAGAAACTTTTGTTTCAGCTTTAGCAGAACATATTTGGTTTCAACCAGATCACTTTGTAAAATTTGATGCAGCCTTAGCTATTTCAAATGATAAGAGGTACACATAATGGGCGAGAGTAACCATTGAAAGTAAAAAACATATGTTTGCTAACCTTTCGATAAATAGGGACACAGGTAGTTTAAATATCGACCCAATTTATTATAATCTTCTATAGAGTGAATCAACAGTCATTGAGGGAGTTAAGATTATAAATAATCACCAGGGGACTGTTTTAACTGCTAGACCAAAACAAATTGATTCAATAATAGCCAATAAAAGGATTATTTTGCAACAGAATAGTTAAAGCAATTTCCATTTTTTTATTTTTCCTCAGTTGCTCTGGTGTTCTCACTAAAGTAACTCCATAATAGCATCTTTTCCCTACGTGGATCAGTTTGCACCAATCGTATAATTTTTTTTTTTTGGTGGTGGTGGTTTTATTGGTTTTTTAGTTTTAACTTGTTTTTTTTATCTTATTATTCTTCTGTCTTTCGTGCTGAATACGCCTTGTTTGTGATACTGGCGAAATATCCGGTTTGTTTTGCATTTTATTTTATTTTCTCTCCACTGGCCGCAGTCTCGTTTGTTGCTGTTTTTTTTTTTCATTGAGATTTTTCTCTTTGTTGGTTTTTTTCTCAGCTTGATCCTGCTGAAGTATTTTGGTTACATCAACGAGGGGATTCTCATTCTTGTTGACTATGAAAACATTTGACGGGCTTATTGCAGCTTAGTTGCATTAAATGAGACGAGATGACTTTTATTTTCAACTAATAATTACATCATACTTAACTGGCACTTACATTTTTTTTGAATAACATTATCAACAAACATACAAATGGTAAGAACGTATGACGTTTTATTAAGCCACTATTGTGGCTTGAGCAGCGTCACACAATCTTTTATCATAAACCAAACTCATTCACTCTTCCTACTCTTTTCATACCATTCAATACAATTTAACTCTCCCGAATAATAATAATAATAAAAAAATAAATAAAAAAATTAATTCCCACCCAACAAAAACTTTTTTAATCTAATTTTAAACTGAAACTGCTTTTCTGACTCCCTAATGCTCTCCGGGAAACCATTCCACAAATTAACTGCATAATTTCTAATTGCAAAACTAGATCGACTCGTACTGCTTACTTCTGAGACTAAGCTTCCACGACCTCTAGTCCTATGATGATGATAATCAGAATTAAACTTAAAAAAATTTCTAAAATATTGTGGAGATAATCTATTAAGCACTTGGTAAGTAAACACTCCCGACTGATGGTCCCTGATCTGATGAACATTTAAAATTCTATAACTGATAAAACATTCACGTGTATGCTCATACTGAACCAACTCACCCAGTACTCGAAGTGCCTTATTTTAATAGTAATAGTAATTTATTAACACACACAAGGACAATACATTTTACTCACTACCGACCCAAGAACCTGGGGTCAGGTTGTCCTAAGGGTAGGCATATATCAAAATTTCATATTCACAACAGAAATATACAACCTAGGCCTAAAAAAAATAAAATAAAACAAAAATCATTCCCCTTCGCACGCAGTTCCTACCACCAATCACAAAATCACCATACTTGTCCTCCAGGTACATAAAAAAAAAAAAAAAAAAAAAAAAAAAAAAAAAAAAAAAAAAAATTTAAAAATCATATTTCTCATATAACATTCCTTTTATTTTATTTTTAAATTCCTTCAGATCCCCTATTTCTCTTAACTCTTTATTAACCCCATTCCACAACTTTAATCCCCTATAAATAGGCAAGAATGTCGACCTGGCAGACACCACGAGCGGGGCATGTAAATTTTCCCTTTGGCGAGTTTCATGATCATGAATCGAAGATCTAGCTTTTAGCATTCCTGAAAAGCAAGACGGTAATAATTCATTATTATATTTGAACATAAATTGAAGGCTATAAAAATCTCTAAGGCCTGCAGCAGGTAATACTTTTACATCAATATAGGTAGCTCTAACAGATACAAGATTTGATTTACCAGTCAACACACGGATTCCGTTATTTTGGATCACTCGAACTCGATTAGTAATTGATGGAAACGTACTCAGCCAAATAGATGAGCAATACAATATATGTGGATGTATAATAGAAAAATACAAAGTGCGAAGAACAGAAGGGGGTAATACATGTTTCAATTTACGCAGTATTCCCAGATTACGGCACAGGATTCCTGACACCTTTTCAACATGTTTCCTAAAAGATAGTGTTTCATCTAGCATAATACCCAAATATCTAACACACTGATCACGCTTAACTTTACCTTCCAGGTAACTCACTTCTTGGATCCATGGGTAGTAATTAGATGTACGCGAAAATATTACAAAACTGCTCTTTGATGGGTTTACTTTTATTTTATTAACTCATAGCCAGCTAGACACTTGATCTAAACACTGTGTCATTAATTCAACTAAAAGGCGTTCTGTTTTTGCAATGCAAATCAATGAAGTATCATCGGCAAATAGAGGTACTGTAACGTCACTGTCACTGTGAAACATGTCGCTCATTTTAGTTTTCGCATCCTTCAGGGACAGTACAAGATCATTTACAAATATCAAAAATAGCAAGGGGCCAAGAACGGACCCTTGTGGCACACCACATTTCATATCTACAACGGAAGAAGTAGATCCATTTATTCGCACATACTGCTGCCTATTAGACAAAAAACTACGTAGGAAATCAAGAGCAGGCCCTCTAATCCCATCAAATTCACATTTTTCAAGCAATATACCATGGTCTACAGTGTCGAAAGCTTTTATAATGTCCAAAAAGATGGTAGACACTTTAAAACCAAGGTCCAGGGCAGTATTCACAACACCACAGAGATAAGCCACAGCTTGTTCGGTCGTGCGTCCATTTCTGAATCCAAACTGGGTGGATGTTAGTATTGAATGGCACTCTAAATAATGGTACAACCTCCGGGAAAAGCACTTTTCCACAAGTCTTGACATGACCGGTAAAACGGAAATCGGGCGATAGTTACTTACCTCACTGTGATCACCCCCTTATGAACCGGTGTAATTCGTGCCAACTTGAAACAAGATGGAAATACTCCCTGTTTAAAACAAAGATTTATTAGGTTAACTAATACATGCGATATAGCTGGCCACAGATATTTAATTATCCGTAGAGACAAAATGTCACTACCAGCTGCACTATTTTTCATGTCGAAAATTATTTCTTTTACTTCACTCTCGGTCACCGGTTTCAGGTAAACTGAAAATTCTGTTTCGCTATTTCCAAGGTAATGTTGGAAAGGGCGGTCGCCATCCACTATTCTTACTCCCTCAGCCACATTATGTCCAACTGTAGCGAAGTGGTCAACAAATTCTTGGGCTATATCAGACGGGTCACTTAATTCTGCACCTACTCGACCAATAATCTGATCCGGGGCGACTGTGTGGGGAGGATTTATGAGCTGTTTAATTATCCGCCATGTTTTATTGGGGTTTCCAGCTGCATCACCAAACTTGTTCTTATAATGAGCTTCCTTTGCTTTTCGCAAAAGTCTATTTAATGCATTTCTGTAGTTTTTGTATATCCTTTCATTAACATCACTAGGTTGTAACATTTTCTTTTTAAACAGCAAATCCCTTCGATTTATTGATCTGAGCAATCCTTTTGTCACCCACGGCTTCTTAGGCATTTCTCTGCGAGCTCTTTTCCGTACCTCTTTAGTGCAACTAATCAGCAGATTATGCAGTTTATTATAGAATTTCACAAACTTCGCATCAGCATGATCAGGTAGAGCTAGCTCTTCATCCCAATTAACATCCATTATTTTGTTTTTACAATCACGGAGGGCACTAGGATCCAGTACTTGTGTAATCTTATTAAACCTGCCATTTACCGAAGGAGAAGTCTGCGTCGATGTTGAATATGAGCCAAAAACACCAAAGTGGTCCGAGGTATCACTAACCAGGACACACGGATTAGAAAACGGTACATTTGTAAAAATGTTATCAAGGCACTTCGCAGTTGACGCAGTTACTCGAGTACTTACATTAATTGACGGAATCAGGCCATAAGAAATCATCATATCTAATAGAAGATTAGTCTTTTGACAAGGATCAATTAGGTCCACTTTTAAATCGTCCATCAAAAAACATGGGGTCTACACTGTATTAATCTATAGCTGCGGCTAATGGTGGTCCAAAAATCATCAAACGCACTCGAGGTTGGGCGGTTAGAAAAAATAAAAAAACATTGGAATTTATCACTCTTCAACTGTAACACAAACGACTCAAATACCATTTCTTTATAAACCGACATATCACTTTTTACCGTTACCTTAATATCCGAGCGAACATACGCTGCCAATCCCCCATGTTGACGAAGCTCCCGATTTTTGGTGAATAAAGAGTATCCAGGAATCCGCAGCAATTCAGAATTATGCTTGTTAAGCCAGGTTTCCGTAAGGCCTATTACCTGAAATACAGAGAGACTAGATATATCATTAATAAAATCAAAGCTGGAATTCAACCCTTGGCAATTTATATGGAAAATACTGATCTGCTTCTCATCCCCCGGCTCTCCGAAGGGACATCACTCAAAAACACATACCTTGAATCCTCACATGCCAGCCGACAGCATCCACCAGGATCAACGTTCTCACTCAAAATTTCATTATATCTTTCAAAACTTACTTTTTTACTTTCCAACTCCTTAAAATCAGGTGTACCTGGAGGTGATTCATTCATTCTAACCAATTCTTACAAGAAACCTTGCGTGCGAAAGAGGGAACCAATAAAACATATAAAATGTCCACGGCATTCGGTTACAAAAAACAACACATAAAAAAAAAACAAATTCCAATTTACTCCCAACCATCTGGTCATTCATAAATAATGTCAATATTCTTTTCCAAAATAGAACTATATTATCGAACCAAATTCCGGTCGCAGTTAACGGGCATTGGTAATTTTCACCAAAACACATACAACAAAGAAACAAAAACAAATTTATTCTGAAGAATCTGCAGTCTTTTAATATTTGAAGAAAAATTAGATGCATAAATACAGCAACCATAAACAATAAAATGATGAAAAACAGTATGATATATATTTCTTAAAACAGTTAAAGGTAACACGTGTTTCAAACGCCGCATCGCTCCAAGACCTCGTGCAAGTTTAGAAGAAATCATATTTATGTGTTTCTTACCAAAATTATTATCAACATAAAACTCCAATATATATTTTCAAAAACCTGTGAAAGCGACAAATTTTCAAATACTATAGAAGCACTATTTACAATTTTTCCTATCCTACTAAAAATCATAAAAGTATTAACGTCTTAGAAGTATTAACAGCAAGGTAACTCAAGGAGGTAAACACCAAAAGGTTTTCCAGTGTTCGGTTTGCTTTATCCACTAGTTCTTCCAGTGACCGTGCAGAAATCGTCAAAACAGTATCATCTGCAAATGCTGTAACAGTTGCTTTAGGCATGTAGAAACTCAAAGTATTGACGTATGCAAGAAAGAGTAACAGACCCAGGACTGAGCCCTGTGGAACTCTAAATTTTATAGGATAGACCGCTAACAATGTTATCTAGCATTACTTTTGTTGACCTTCCATACAAATATGATTTAAACCAATCCAAACAAACATCTTGTATCCCCAGACAAGACAGGCGACACAGTAACAACACAAAATCCACAGTGTTAAAGGCTTTTTTGAAGTCGACAAAGATCGTTAAAGGAAGAAAACCTTTTACTAGAGCTCCATTGACTACATACAGAATATGGTAAACAGCATGACTAGTAGAATGTTTACCGTAGAATCCAAATTGGCTGTCACACAATATTCCTAGTCTAACCAAATATTCATAGAATCTCCTGTGAATTATTTTTTCATAGATTTCAGAAAAAATAGGTAATAACGAAATCGGTAGCCAATTCAACAGTTGTTGTTTGTTGCCCCCTTTATACAATGGTATTACCTTTGCCAGTTTAAGACCACTAGGGAATTCACCGGTCTGGCGTGATAGATTTATTAAATCAATTAGACAAGGTAATATATAAACTAGGATAGCATTTACAGCTCTAAGATTAAGTCCATCTATTCCGGCCGTGTTGGACTTTAGTCCTTTCACTGTGCTCTCGATCTCCTTTGCTGTGCGCTTCTCGAACGAAAAAATGCGCCCTTCGCCTCGATTATCAATAAAGATTCTGCAGATGTCCTCGAGACTTTTTAGCTACGTCTTCCTTAATAATTGTTCCAGTGTTCATGAAATATTCTCCAAATTAATCTGCCATCTCCCGTTAATAAGTGATTTCACTTCCGTTCACCAACAGACTCTTTAGTTCATCATTACCGTTAGTCATCCCTTTTAAAACCTCATTTATTAGTCGCCAGGTTTCTTTTGCATCACCACTTTTACCATCAAACGCAGAAGCATAATGTACTTTTTTCTCACTGCGACGCGTATGCTTAACTTTGTTTCTCACTCGCTTAAATTCTTCAAATAAACTCACATTTTCCGGGCTCTGTAAATGTTCTTCAAAAAGCTGGTTTCGCATTTCCATCATTTTAAGCAATTCTGTGGTCACCCATGACTTTCATGGCTCATTTTTGTTTTTCCTCATCTTCTTGGGAGGACAAGACGCCTTATATACCGGTAAGGGAATATTCATAAACTTGTTAAATGCTGTGGTTGCATTTTCCTCTTTAATAACTTCATCCCATGCTATAGTACTAACTTGCTCTTTCAGATTTCTCATGTTATTATTTCTCATATCTCTATAAACTCTCTTACTTAGGTTTTTAGCCGAAGTTTTAATACTATGTATCATACAAATAATCGAGAGGTGGGCAGAAGCAGGTTGAAGGAGAATATCACAGAATGCTTGTCTCAATAGATTTGAAGAAACAAATATGTTATCAATTAATGATGCTGACTGATCAGTGATACGGGAAAGAATCATATTCACTGGGTACAAATCATAAGATAACGCAAGATTTAAAAATTCTAAATTAAAACCATTTAAATTCAATAAATCGAAGTTAAAATCACCCAGAATAACGCACTCTGATCGACTAGACTGATCCCTACTTAAAAACTGATCAAACTCCTGAAAAAATTCCTCCAGATGAGCACCAGGGGGTCTATAAACCAGACAAACAATTAAATTTTTACCATTATCTATTTCAATCTCAATAGAAAAAATTTCAATCTTACCTTCATTCCATAAATAAAGGTCCTCCCTTTCCTTAAAATTCAATCCCTCTCTCATCAAAAATGCAAGTCCCCCGCGCCCCATTGACTGCCGCACAACCGATTAGGGTCTTATAGGCGATTGCTTTTGGAAAGACCAGCACAGGTCGGGTGCAGCCAAGAATTACAATTTGGACATTTGAATGAGCCAGATTTATAATTTCTATAACATTCGCCACAAGGGTTGGTAATGACATTTCTAGTCAAAATAGCCTAATGAACATTTCTCCAGTTTCTCTCGTCTTTGGCTTAATAATTAAAATATACGATTCCAATTTATTAGCTCTAATTAGTATCTTTTGGATTATTTCAACATCTCCCTCAACATTTCATGAATTTTCAAATAAATGTCTTTCACTGTTCCCGAGTATATCAACTTGTTATACAGTAGAGCAACAAAAATAGCTAAGGTAAAATAGTAATAGAAACAAAATACTGTAACTATTCTCGGATTGTATAATGTTTTTTTAAACATTGATCATCCAAGTTGGTTCTTGGAGTCCTGTAATAATAATACCTCTACAGCACTGCTTTGCAGTGCAGTCAGTTGTTTTTTCGGCTATGTAGGAAGGGACTTGAACCCTTTGTCTTCAAGAGATGCCAAAGAGAGATTCTAAAAGTGTACTGTTTGGCTGAAGGTTAAGTGGCTATCTAAAAGAAGCCAGAGCTGTCTATGTTGTCACTATATGACATCACAGGCTAAAGTTCTAAGCAATATTAAGCTATTTAACAGATTGTAGGATGAGGCAAAACCCCTGTTAGGGGTATTGCAAGATTCATTAATAAAGGTGGGTCAAACTTTCAGAAATAGATCTACAGCTTAAATAATGAGTTATGGCCAATTCCAATGAAATTTGACCCCCACCCCAATGGTTAGCCCAAATTCCCTCCTCCAGCAATGGTGTAGTTTTTACTTGCATTAACAAAAAAATTTGCAACAACAAATATTTATTATAAAAAATTAGCTTTCAATATTATCTTAGCTGTCAAATCTTGTCCCAGGATTAAAGAAGTTAAGAATGTCCTAGTAAAAATAGAAAACTTCAGCTTTACTTTACAGATAGATTGTATATTAAACTTATCGTATGTTTAAAGTTTGTTTAATAGAGGTATATAATTCTAAAAACTGCCATTTAAGCAACAGGACCAGGAACGTCATAGGGGGGGAGGCGTTGGTGGCTTCGTTTTCCTTGCCAAATTTTAAATGATGATAGAAAAATTAGGGGCAGATGCCGCTGATTGTTGCTGCTTGCTACCTGTGTTTTTCTTTGGTTATGAGGGGGAGGGGGATAACCAGAAACAGTAGTTTGAGAATATTATCTATCTTAGAAAATTAGTAATAAATGATAATCAATTCATTGCATATGGCTTGCTTCCCTGCTCTTATTTAGCTAGAGGGCAAAGACGGCTCTCTCCTCCTCTTTCCTCTTCAGAAAAGTCCTCAAAGTAAGTGTCAAGTTAATTTCTGGCAGCAGACAATTTCTTCCTCCCCTCTCTTCCATCAGAATTTTTTTTTTAGCTGTGTGTGCTTTTTGTTCTAAATTTCCCACCCCAGGTGAATTCACACCTCGCCCTCTCACTCACCTCTAATATTTACTGAAAGGATTGCCAGAAAATTTTGAAGCTTAATATGTCTCTCTCTCTCTCTCTCTCCTCTGCCTCTCTGTCTCTCCTGTTTTGCTCATATACTCATTTGGCGTTTTTTTAGTCTGTTATTCTTCTTTTCTTCTGCTTATTGTAGACCTGTTGTTTTTAAGCTTTACCTCTTTGGTTTGTCATGGTAGTCGATTTTAACTTCATTATTTTATTTGTCACACTTATTCATACACATGCTACCCCATCTCAATAAGATTTTTCTAAAGAACTCCTTCTTTCTAAGTCTTAGTCTGCCATGTTTCTCATTTACTGGGGGGTTCAAATCGCCCTTTTCTGACCCTCAGATAAATTGCGGGATGCAGCTAGTCTTATTAAAAAATCTTTGGCTTTTACGATTCTCATGCAATCAATCTGTTTTGAAGAATCTTTTTTCTCCCCTCCTTCCTTAAGAAAAATAAATCCACATGTAACTACTTGGATTACTTATTGTGTTTTATTACATAAACTCTAAAGTATTTTTGAAGCTTCTTCTTACTAAGAAATTCCGGTTTCATCTATGTAAACTATAGCCTATTTTTAGGTCAAAAGTGTTTCATCGCTGTTTTTAATTTTAGGTTTCGATTCACCCTATGTTGGCTTATGTTGCTTGGCTCGTATCAATGATACGTATTTAGTTAATATTAAAGCAAGCTCCATCACTACTACGGTACATGACTGTGCTAATAATTTCTCTTTACCTTGCAGGAATGAAGTTGAAAATTATGCCAAAACTACTGATGTTGAAATCTAATCCTTGTAGTCCGATGTTTATTCGCCTTTTTTCGAAATCACCTCAATGTTTGGCCACCCATTTTAAATTCCAACCCGAAACAGCTCATCTTGATGGAGAAACTGCAAAAATGAATCTCTTCCAAGCTGTCAATAATGCTCTTGACATTGCCCTAGCTAAAGATCCATCAGCCGTGGTCTTCGGGGAAGATGTATCATTTGGAGGGGTTTTCAGATGTACAATTGGTTTACAAGAAAAATATGGTAAAGACCGTGTTTTCAATACCCCTTTATGTGAGCAAGGAATTGCAGGCTTTGGTATTGGTCTTGCAACAACAGGGGCCACAGCTATTGCCGAAATTCAATTTGGTGATTATATACTGCCAGCTTTTGATCAGATCTGTAACGAAGCTGCTAAATTCCGTTACAGAAGTGGTAATCTCTGGGAATGTGGAAAACTTACAATCAGATCACCTATCAGTGCTGTTGGCCATGGTGCATTATACCATTCTCAATCACCAGAAGCTTTTTTCAGTCACTGTCCAGGGCTTAGGATTGTGATCCCACGAAGTCCCATAAAAGCAAAAGGATTGTTGCTTTCATCAATTAGAACTGCAGATCCTGTTTTGTTTTTTGAGCCAAAAGTTTTATATAGATCAGCTGTTGAGGAAGTTCCAGTCCAAGATTATATGTTGCCTTTGTCTAAGGCCGATTTAGTTGCTGAAGGAGATGATGTTACCCTAGTTGGATGGGGCACACAAGTTCATGTTTTGAAGGAAGTGGCTGAAATGGCTCAAGAGAAATTGGGTGTGAAATGTGATGTTATAGATCTGGTGTCAATTTTGCCTTGGGATAAAGATACTGTATTTAATTCTGTTAAGAAGACAGGGAGACTTCTTATTGCTCATGAGGCACCATTGACGTCAGGTTTTGGTGCAGAAGTTGCTGCAGCTGTACAAGAGGCGTGTTTTCTAAGTTTAGAAGCCCCAATTCAAAGGGTGTGTGGATTTGACACTCCATTTCCGCATGTCTTTGAGCCATTTTATATCCCTGATAAATGGAGATGTTTCGATGCAGTAAACAAACTTGTCAGATTTTAAAATAATGTTTATAAATAGCATTTTTGCGTAAGAGTTGAGATGATATGTTGACTGGATTTAAGAACTAACCTCCTAAATTATAAGCAATACTTTTGCCCTGTTAAATAGCAGGCTAACTGATAGTTTCAATACAATTTCGAGAAGCCTCTTGAAAATCTGATCAGAAATCTCTGGAGAATCCTGTAAAAGAATAAATAATGGTAGCAGTAAATTTCGAGAAAACGAACTAAACCTCCTAAATTATAAGCTATATTTTTGCTCTGTTAAAATAGTAGGCTAACTGATAGTTTCAATACAATTTCTAAAGCCCTCTTAAAATCTTTTCAGAAATCTCTGGAGAATCCTGTAAAAGAATAAATAATAGTAGCAGTAAATTTCTAGAAAACGAACTAAACTCCTAAATTAAAACGAACTAAACTTCTAATGCAAAAAGCATTTGGTTGTGTGTATCTATGTGGCTGACTTCACATTGTGTCTTCGCCATAGATTTGAGTTATCATATTACTGATTTTACGATTGTGTCTTCAATAATTAGAAAAATGTGTTGTCGACATTGTATACAAGTATCTGTGCACAGAAATTTTCTTCTATGAAAGGTAATATGATTCTCTCGTCAGACCAGGACCGTATCCAGAATTTTTGTTTGGAGAGAGGGGGCCTACAAGCAAACTTTAGAAACGCGTAAAAAATTTGTTTGTGTGCATTTTTGTTACGTTTTTACGAGTCGGGCTAACATTTTGGGGGAGGGGAGGTCAAACACCCTAACCACCCACCCGCCCCCTGATACGGCTTTGCATCAGATAAAGATGGAGACATAAATTCTAATACAAAAAAGGTGCTTCCTTTTTATCCAGCACAACGTCGAGAATTGAAGTTAGGTTAATAATAAATGAAATATACCAAAATATGATGAAAATATAATAGTTTAGTTAAAAAATCATGGAAACTACAACAAAGAACTATGGAATTATATTAAATACCCAACCTAACCTAAATACCATCTCTACATACTAAATATTTAATACAAATATACCTACAATGTAGATTTCAACTGAGCCTAAGCTAATTGTCTGCGTATACAGACCGTATAAACCGGTTATTGTCTGATCTTCACGATCCAAATTCTGGGATGTGATCTGGCTAACAAGGAAGTACCCAAAAAAGGGCATTGTGGCTTGAAATTGCATTTTTTTTTTAGACAGCTGTCTAAGCATCGCAACCTCCTTAATTACTTTTATTATGCTTATTCGTTATTGTTGATAATATTGAGAAATTATCCCAATGTTTCGTTGTATATTTCCTGTTAAGTAGATACAATATCCGGTGACATGGCATTGCTTATAGTAATTTAGGCCCACCCAGTGAATATCATTGCACAAAGTAGTACAGTGAAGACATTTTTGAAAAAAAAGCTAGGACATTTGTCTCTTAATTTCGTTATTGAGAAAAATTTGCAGTATAAGCTGTGGTAAAGGTTACATTTGGTTTTTATAGTTTAGAAAATTCAAGTCTAATGTAAATGATTCTAGTTCAATTGAGAAAAAAGCCTAGAGATACATCGGCTAGAAATTAGCATAATTCCAGTTAAAAAACACTTTATGAAGTAATTTCTAGCAGCCAACCTTTCCTTACCAATAGTACTGGTAAGGAAACCTTTCCTTTCAACGTAGAGTAACCTGAAAAATATTTTTCATTTGGAAGTTTCTTTAAAATACCTTTAGAAATTCACCCATGATCCTTTGTAAGATTTTCCGATTCAAATAATTCCAATTCAGCAATGTTATTTGGGTTAAATCCTAATAGCCATCTTTTTTCTTACCAGTATCCATTGTAAGATCTTCCAGTGGGATTCTAATTGCAAATGGGAGTGGGTTTTTTTCATTTAAGAAAGCTGATTTTTCAGTTTTGTTCTAAAAATCACTTTAGTCATGTGACATTGTAAATAAAAAATATATGCAAATTGTAATGATTGGGACAAAAATTTAACCTGATTGAAATCGATATGCAGTGATGACTGTATTCGCCGTCACTTATCCAATGTCTTGCGATTTTCCCATTGTTTTCCCTATAATTTGTCATTTTCTTGCTGTTCTAGGAAATTACCCATTGTCCTAGTAAAATGCAACTATGCATACTTGCCTTCCGGTTGCCCTCCCTCCTTTTATCACCATCATCAATAGTCAAATTTTCCCTGTAACTTTTTGTTAAAACTTGCATTTACTGTTCATTTACTGATTGACTACTTTTGATTTATTATTAACGAGAAAAAAAATGCTTAAATGAAAATTTGATCGTCGATCGTAATGGATTATTTGTTATATGTTTCTCTTTGCAAAAGCAGTGGCGTCAATTCACGAAGATGTAGGAGGGGGGGATAAATACATTTTTCAAAATTTAGGGAGGACAATTTTGACTTCTTTTCATTAAAAATACCCAAAGAAGAATTTTTCAATGGAAATACCCCCCTCCCCCCAAAAAAATATTTTGAAAATCTCCCATTGACGCCACTGTATAAAACAACTGATAAAAAAAACTGATATATTTTTACTATTAGAATCGCAAAAAAAGACTATTGTGTTGGCTACTTTTATTTTTGATGTTTTTGTTGAGAAACTCTTCAAAACAACACAAAATATGACGGAGTGTATAATGAAAAAGAAAAGTTTTTTATTCATTAAAATTAGCAAAGAGGAGAAGAAAGGAATATAAGTGCAAAAATCTTATTATTTGAGCATATAGGACCATTCTCAGTTTTTTTTTTTTTTTTTTTTTTTTTTTTTTTTTTTTTTTTTTTTTGCTGTTTGTCAACCAACGGCAACATCTGAATATGTGACTTTAGAATTTACAAGAACTTGATTGATAATACCTGAATGATAGAGATACAGAAAGCACGTTCTTCTCAAAACGAAACAAGATTGATTATTATGAGCATATATAGCTAAAAAAAAAAAAAAAAAAAAAAAGTGAGTATCCACCATTTGGAAATGGAAACGATAGCAGGGATTGATGGTAATTACCTCCTGGAACGTAGACTTGGTGAATTGGTCTATTAAACAGTGGTTGAGCTGAACTGGAATTTATTCAGTTCTAGTCGTAAATATTGGATCAGGGAGCTGCATTAGACCTTGTTGAAACAAAGAGTATAATTAGAAGGCTAATGGGCCAAATTACAAGATTTTGTCATGCGACAATATTAACCTAAATTTTAAGAGAAGAAAAGGGAATTTTGATTCATTGGCTCTAGGATTAGAAGATTCTCAGGGGGGGGGCTATTTCATCTTGAAATATACCTGGCTATCTTAAATTTTTTTTTTATTTGGCTTATTTTCAATTTAATTTTTTTTTCTGGGGGAAATTTGGTGTGTTTAGCTACTGGTATATATATATATATATATATATATATATATATATATATATATATATATATATATATATATATATATATATATATATATATATATATATATATATATATATATATATTTATATACATATATATATAGCTGTTTTAAATTAGAATATTCAATTGCAAATAATAAAATTGAATCTTTGTCATACCCTGGTTGTTATGTTTCATAATGTGATCTTTGCAATGTGTTCTTCTTTCAGATTATTTTACAAAATCAGAAGGCCAAGGCTTATTCATAGGAAATGTCTCTTAACTAGGACTAAAGATTCTCTTTTTAATATAGTGTTCGCCAGTTATTTTGTTGTCTTGTTAGATAATTTATCGTAAATAAAATTAGCTATTTAGATTCTTATTTTTATAAATAGTAATTTTCATCTTTCTCTTAGCTGATACATTCTTATGATGAATGAGTATTCCGACACCAAAACTGTGTACCATAACCCATATAGCTCAGACTATTTTAATGATACTGGTGAGGAATAACATGGAATAATCATGAAAGTTGGACTTTTCTAGATATGCTATTTTTAACGTTGCCAGTTTCATTCAGTGGCATATAATTTAAACGAACCACCATACTGTCTTCTTGTTCTAGTTGTTTGCTATTAACAAGTCGCACCAGTAGTTTGTATTATGTGGTTATGTACCATATTTAAAAGTAACGCAACCCAACCATACAGCTTCCTGCAGAAAGGCCGAAAAGCTATTTTGAAACGTCTACATACTTGTTATCTGTACATGCTCTATTTGGACTACTCAATCATTTGGATGTTTTGCAAGGTATCGAAACTACGTCCTGAGCTTAGAATTTTGGGAGAAGTTTATGTGTTTGGGTTCTGTCATATTGAACGGGTCCAGGTTCTCATAAGAGATTCACAATTTGATGTAATTTGTTTTCAATGGTCTAAAAAAAAAATCTAGATAAGCTGGTGCAACAGGTAGATAAAATAATGTCATAAACTTCTTCAGATAAAACGACTTCACCACAAACTTCATTAAAAAACTTGAACTTTTCACATTTGTTTTTCCTTGTACAAGTTTTGTCTTCGTTGAAGTGAGCACTATTTAGCGTTTCGGATAACTTCTGAAATTACGTGGCACTAGCGAACTTAACATTAGCTACTGGTGCTATTTAGCGAAGTTCGGACAACTCTTCATAGATATGTCAATTTTGAAAGAGGTGGGCTAAGAACCAGTTCTTGGTCGATTTTATCATTTGGAATATGGGATGTGCACACACTCTTAGGGATGAAAGAAAGAATTTTTAGCATGATTTTTTGAAGAATTCCTGTCAAATTTGTGTAATAATGGGACAAATGGCTAGAAATAATAAAACTGATTATTGAATAGAAGCCAGATTATTGTGCTGATTCAATTGATGAAGTGAATTTGTCAGAACTGTTTTGAAAGGTATTAAACTAGGCTTCTATTAAGTATAATTTAGGATATTTTGACCGCTTGCTTCTCTTCCAGTTTCTTTATTTACTTTATATAGCCCTTATGGCTATAGCTTCGAGGGAAATAATATCAGGGCTATTTTGGTCCCTGGTCATCAAGACCAGGGGCGTCCTGAGGCTCATTTTATTGGGGAAGGCATAGGGGTTTTGAGCCGTACTCATGTTAATTTCTGCTCGTTTTGAGTTTGACTCGGTTATTTTATTGTAATTTCTGTTCGTTTTCGGTTTCATTTATTTATCGATGGTGACTTGTGGTAGTTTGACGCTTTGTAGATTATTTGATTTTATTTTTGCTCATTTTTTTGTTTAATGGAGTTCTTTACTTTTCTTTGAAAAAACTCCTGTGCTTATTTCTAACTCAGCTCCATATATCCTTCGTTCTTCACATAATATCTGCATTCCTCCTGTCCCTACAATAGGGTCAGATTTCAATCCCCTCATTGCTTGTCAACAGGTCTGGAATTCCCTACCTTTTCCAGTACAGAGATAACTCTTGTTTGGGACTTTTCAAAGGATTCTTAAGGACCATTTGGTTAAGAATCAAACAGATTAGCGTTTTGTTTTTATGTATTTTTTCCTTCTCCTCTGTGGAGTTGATGTCCCCTGAGTGTTTATTTCATGGTGTATGATGGTCTTCTCTGCGCTTTGATTCCCAGGCCTCAGGTATGGTATCTTTTTAATCATATATGTTCATAAGTTAATTAATTCACATTCATTAACAAATAAATAAATTAAACAACACTTTCACGCTGGAGAAAACCTATTAAGGTTTGCGATCGCGCGAAAGTCCACGTAACTACTTACCTATTAACTCAACTATTTACATAAACCTCAACTATTTATTAAAACTATTATAAATAAACCAAAAATAGATAAACTATAACCTATATATAAAAAAAAATATAGAAAAATAAATAAATAACTGAATTAAAAATAATAATAGATAAATAAAATATAAAAGAAAAATAATAATAACAAATCCAGTCTCCGTCACGCATTATACTCAACTCACTCTCCCCTACCCCACCCTGCCCTTCCAACCTCACCTTAACTCCTACTCACCCGTACCTTCCCAGTCCGCACTTACCTCTCCAGCTCCTCTTCATCCCCAACCGAACCTACCAGTCAAAATAAAATTTAAAAAATTCCCCCCAAAAATTATGTTGTAAATTCTTTTTAAACTGAGGTACGTGCTCCGTTACCCTAATGTTCAATGGTAGTTCATTCCATTCAGATGGACCCAGGTGTTTCAAAAATGAAGACCGGGTACCACGACACAAATCAACAACTATATTTTCACTTTCCCTAGTTCCATAATTATGCAGGTCACTATTAATTTGGTAAAAACTCTTAAAAACATCAGGGGTTAAACCATTCTTACACTGAAACACAAATACTGCAGCTTGGTTATCTCTTATCTGACCTACATTAAAAAGCTTCAGGGACCTAAAACAAGCACATTTGTCATGTGCATCCTGGATATACCTACCGCTTGTTCTAACAGCTTTATTTTGTAGAACTTGCACTCTTCTATAGTTTCATAAGAAGTTACTGCTCCATAGGAGGCAACCGTAGGAGATATATGGATAAACCAACGAATAATATATAGTTAAAAGTATTCTTTGACGGAGAAAGTGCTGCAGACGTCGAAGTATGCCTACCCCACGGGCAATTTTGATGAAATTACGTCACTGTGACACTTCCATGCCAGATGGCAATCAAGATAAAAACCAAGGTAGCGGAGATGATCAACTTGCTGAACTAGATTACCACACAAAGTTACCTGGCCAGACACATCCGGTGGTATACCAACCCTAAAAAACGTCATTGAAAATGTCTTGCGAAAACTTACACACAATAGACTTAATGAAGTGAAAATCTCCAGCCTTTCCAATGCGAGATTCGCTTTTCTCACCAGGTCCTTCACAGATGAGGCAAACACAGTTAAAACGGTATCATCAGCAAACGAGGTAAGACACACATCTTTCAAATAAAGACGCATGAGATCGACGCAGATGAGGTAAAGAAGCGGACCAAACGCTGATCCATGGGGTGATCCACACATCGCTGGAAATGCTGCTGAGCCCACATCATTCAAAGCTACTTTGAGGGATCTCCCATTGAGATAACCTTCAAACCACTTTAAGCACTTTCCGAGGACACCTGACGACTCCATCCGACTTAGCAGTGTTTGAAAATCAACTGTATCGAATGCTTTGGGAATATCTATAAATATAGACAAAGATGTTTCACCTCTGTCCATACCACTGTTAATTGATTCCATAACTTGGTGCAAGGCATCCATCGTCGAATGCCCTTAACGGAATCTGAATTGGGTTTCACTCAGCAAATCACTAGCCTGTAGGAAACTATATAGACGTTTATGAACAAGTTTTTCTAATAATTTTGAAAACAATGGAAGGATCGAAAATTGGTCTCCAATTCTCAATTTCCTTTTTAGGGTCACCCTTATGAAGTGGTATCATTTTTGCAACTTTTAGCTGGTCAGAAAAAATGACCTTTTCAAGTGACAGGCTTATGATAAAAAGCATACACGGTTGAACATTATTGCCGTAAACGCTCGAAGAGATAAGTCATCCACTCCCAAAGAATTTGATTTCAGAGATTTTATTATTTTAAGCAGTTCATCACTTGTACACGAGGCTAATTCAGAACTCTCACCTCTAATACCACATATAATGTAGGCTATTCTTTAACCTGTTGAAATCTTTTTTTTTACACTATTTTGCACTTTAATACCAATATTGGAGAAAAAATTACCAAACTCATTTGTAATTCCAGACTTATCATCAGGGGCGAGCCCTTCAAGTTGTACTTCATTCCTTCCAATTTCAAAATTCTCATTGGTCACTTCATTTATAAGTTTCCATGTTTCTTTCATATTTCCTTTACATTTGAAAACTTGCGACGTAATTTGTTCACTAAATTGCGCTGTTTTTTGAACAATTCATACGAAACATCACTTTTATCATCTAGATATCTTTGATAAAGCTCAATCCTTAGATTCTTTCTTTCAGTATTTCACTCGTTATCCATGGCTTACGGAGTTCCTGTTTCTTCACTTTCATTACCTTAATAGGACACACACTATCATAAATGGGTAGAATAACAGACATTAGATTATCAAGTGCTCTCGTAGGTAATTTTTCTTCAGAAAACAAGGGGGTCCAGTCGATAACACTAACCTCCTTCATAAACTTTTGAAGATTATCTTTATGCACTAACCTTGTCATTATTTTCTATTTCTTTGCTCTGTACAATTGACACTTCATAAAACTCACCAATAAAAGATGGTCAGAATCATGAACAGCCACAACATCAGCATAACAAAGCTTCCAATTGGCAGAATGAACTAAAATATTATAAATTAGGGTTGCACTCTGTCCAATAATCCTCGTGAGTACACTCACAAGCGGTTATAGATCATTGGGTATTATAAAACTTAAAAAATCCACATTAAGGTTAGATAAATCAAGCAGGTTAAAATCACCCATAACAATATGACTAGCTCCAGACGGTACCTTTGAAATCCGTTGACTCATATCTCTCACAAAATCCTCCAGGTGAGCACTGGGCGGCTTATGCGCCATGCTAATTATATTTTTTCTCCCATCAAATTCAATTTCAATTGAAAAAAACTTCAACCTTACCTTCAATCCATATACTAAGATCGTCCCTTTCATTATAATTCAACCCATTCTTTATAAGGAATCCAACACCACCACTCGGTTCTTAACACAAAGATCATAACCTGGAAATGAATACAGTGAGAGAGACTGGGTTGAACTAAAAAATGTTTCACATAATCCTATAATATCAAAAGAAAAAGAAAATTGTTCAATTAATTCTAAAATATCCAGGTAGCTTGTAGTCACGTGAACATTCCAAGAACATAGTCACAAACTCTTTTCATTTATATTATGAATGTACGGCAACCGAATATAATCACTCTCCCTCATAGGCCTTAGCTCAACAATCGGTATATCATCATCGCCGGCAATATGTTGTTATGTTGTTTGGCTATTATTCTCTTTTTTTGTTGTTGCTTATCTTGTATTTTTTTTTGGTCCCCCTTTCCATGGAGCCTTTCGACGGGGAATATGAGTATTGTATTTCCAATTCGTATTTATCGGTGAATAAACTTTGAACTCTGAACCAATATTTGTGCTGTGGTGGTACCACAGTCACAACCAGCACCACTACTACAAGTGCACTATCTGTGTGGAGTAAGTGCCACAGTATTTGGCCCACGGTGTCACAGGTTTGCGGTTGCTAGTACTAGATCGGTGGAGGAGGGATGCCCAAAACTCCTCCGTACTATTTAGGTAAAACCGCCTATATAAATCATGCCTTTAGTGGTTGTTTCTATAACCAACCAGCTCTCTCTAATTCTCACGCCACCACAAAACCCCAACGCTAGAGAGAATTATCCGTTTTTGACGACCGGCGCTCTTATCCTCTACAGACCTCTCTTCATGACTCCGCCTCTTCACGCACGCGCAATGACAAACGTTTAGCGCATTACATATCTGACTGAATCCCAAGAAGCAACTGAAACTACTGCTGTGACGTACTGGGAACTTCCCAGTCAGCGCGCTATGATGAGAGTCATTTTTGAACAACACTACTGTTCATATATACTTATACTGTGGACCAGACCCCTGGGTAGTACTTTCCAAAACTAGATCATCCCTTGCGAAAGATATCTTAAACAACATAGGACTCCTTTCCTATACCAAACCACCTTACTCTCTCTGAACTCTACCTATGCGAAAATGATAAAACTAAGCATAGGTAAAAAGATTTTTAAAAATCTTACTATTTCACAAGTCGGGACTCAGGAGCTATACAGCAACTGAAAAACATGTCTTCTTTCAAGCATTAAAAAAGCAAGAGAAGGCATCCACAAGAATCCATCCAATCAGTAGCATCAAAGGGTGACGACGCGTCACCCTCTGCGCGCCGAACCAATGGCTTGTCCCCCCTCCCCGTGACTCTACCGACTTTAACTGTTGAAACTCAGAGTCTGGCTGGCTGATGAGTAATAGTCAGGCTGATGTGTCTATTTTTAAGCGCTGAGCTAATTAGCGAGCTTCAGTTCTTTCCGTTACGCTAAATCACAGCATAAGTATTAAACAGTAGCGAAAATTCCTATAATCTCCATTAAAGATTTTTGGGACACATCAATCGCACACCTTTCTTCATGCCTCAGCCTTCTTTAATATTTATGGTGGAGTACCGACTGAAGCTATTGCTGTGACGCAAAGGGAAACTTTCCTTTCCGCACGCTGTGATGTGTCCCATTTCTGAACCAAATCTTCGCTGCTGTTTAGTATTTATGCTGTGCGCTAAATGGAACAACAATATTTTACAGCTCGCGGGTCCCAAGAACAAGCATAAAATTATCAAAATCCGCCCCGTCTTTTAACAAATTAATCCATCTACAGGCTATTGCGATAATTCTTGAATTTCTTTGCAATTATCACATTTCCTTTCAGAGCTAAAACGACGCAATTCCACTTGTCTTCCTTTTCGATTATGTAATTCACAGATTTTACAGGAAAGATGCCATACGGCTTGCCGTGAAGTGGAGAGTCTCCTTTTTACGTAGAGGTATCTACTGGAGACTGCTAAAAAACAATTATAACTAAAATTAAGGGGTTTAATATTAATCGCTCAACGCCAGGAGCGTATATCCTCCAAATTTCTTTTCTCGACTTGGGAGCAATTCAATACGACAGAACAAGTCAGAGCCTTCAGGAGAAAAAAAGGATGAACTAAAAACAGAAGTATTGTCGGAAATATTTACGAAAACAAATGCACCGGTGAATTGTTATAGGAAAGCCACGCCTTTCTTTTGTCAGGGCCTCTGTATGTGTCTTGGCAGGGCCTCTGTAGCAGTCTACCTTCTTATCAGAAAGTAGACTGCTATTGACAAATTTTAACCAAAATTAGGGAGTCCATACCCCCAAAGTTTTTTTTTCTGAACGAGAGAACCAGTCAGTGTATCAGTGCCTTCAGGAGGAAAAAAAAGTATCAACTAAAAACAAAGGTATTATGAGAACTTTCTATTAAAATTTAATGAATAAACCTCAACCTAATACTGAAGTTTTCAAGCATAAATAAAACCTTAGTGGTATCGGTGAATTTTTATAAAAAAAGGTCTTATCTTTTTATTTTGGCAGGGCTTCTGCATATGTCATGCTTCTTATATTACCTTTGTGCTATTTTCCATTTGGTATTCCTAAACTTGACAGTAATAAAAAAATGTGAGTTTACTCAGAAAAAAATTAAAGTACAAAAATTCGTCACCACTGTCAGCCTTTTCTCAGTATTATTCACGATGCAGAAGGACGTATACTCCAAGACCGGCAAGAACAATATACTGAAAAAAAAAGGAAATTATAAAGATAAAAAAAAATATATACGGAGCCAAGAAGGGATAAAATACTGGGAAAAAAAAAAATAATATAATTAATTCCATTTTTGAAACTATTTGCACACTAATAATTTTTTAAGCAGATTTTTGGTAAAAAAAAAAAACTATTTGAGAAAAGCATCTACTAGTACTAGTACCAAGACTAGTACTGAAAACAAATATGATAAAAAAAAAGACATCACAATTTTGAAAGCATTTGCGGATGAAGCAGAATTCTTAAGCGATTTCATAAGCACGAAATCTGTCTGAGACGAACATATGCTCCAGGAACAGCTAAGTAAAAAACACAAAACGAAAAAAAGATATAATAAAGTGAATATTTCGAAAGCTTTGAGGGTGATTTGAGAGTTTGCAAATTTGTTGTGTGTGTGCATATTCATGTGCATATGATCAGGTGTACTTCTATCTGTTTACGCTTCTAGTGAATAGCAGGTCAAAACATATTCACTTTTAGGGTAGATCTGAATTTGGAAACATGCCAATAAAAATGGAATGTAGATATTTCAACAAACGACAAGTGTATAAATATTTTCATGTATTTTGATTAGGGACTGCAATAGTAAAATTTGACGGAAAAAAAAGATATTAGGGTTTAGTTAAATTAATGGATAGCACGAATCTGATTTCAGTATTAATGAAGAATTAGGCACAACTGGTGCTCATATACCTGTCATTCTAAGGGCCCCCAAAGGCCGATCAAGCCCGATATTATCTGACACCGTACTCTCTTAGATCACAAAACAAATTTCTGGTGAGCTAAGTTTTGATGTTTGTGATTTGAGTTTATGAAGCTATGCTGATGATTTATTTATGTTGAGTTTCTCTTTAAGTGTATTGGATAATTTGGATAAGTTTATATCTAGCTATAGCGCTATTGGTATACAAGTTAATAGCCAGTAAACTGAATTTCTGATTTTTTCAACTCTACGAAACGAGATGCAGCAGCGCCACCTGTCTGGTTGCATCATCATTGCATCATCTTCTTCAATTAAATTCTTAGGTCTTCTGTACAGCCGAGATAAGAAAACTACAAAAACTCTTTGACTTGATACCCATGTGTTTAACCTACAAGTGAGCTATGCTAAACTAGCTCCGTTGAAGCATTCTTACGATCGGCAAAATTTGGCACAGCTATATAGAGCAGTGGCATTACCACGTGCCCTTTACCTTTCCCCACTTTAGGAATGGGTTACAGAAGCACGGAGACTAAAAGTTAGGTCCGCGTTATGCAGATAACGTGAAGTTAGAAATTGTTATGTTTTTGATTCGCTAAGGACAGAGATTCATTCCTTTTGAATAAGCATCAAACTCCTAATCATTGTGAAGTTGTGGCAAAGCAAAAACTGATGCTAGAAAAGGTGCCCTTGAACACCTTTATGACTTACTGCCATTGCACATAGCATACGAGCTATGAATGTAATTAGTGAACATAATTTAATCGTCTATTGTTGAAGCAATGTATTTTCGTATTTTTTTCTCTTTACTCAACCTTGTTGTTGTTTTATGGTGGGCTAAAATCAATGTATATAAATATAATATAGTATGATCATTCCCAATCTGAACCATTATACGAAGCCGGACTGAGATGCACGTGCTCCGTAGAACATTTAGAAAAGTATAAACATAAGTGACATAAGATTTTTTAACGGGTAGACGCCTCGCTCTTTACGCTAAAGTTTTTTATTGTTTAAAAAAAATAAGAGTTTAAGCGTAAAGTTTAAATAAGAGTACTTTAGCGTAAAGAGCGAGGCGTTGAGGAGGGGACAGCCCCTTTCATATACGGAATAATTTCTGTTCGTTTTAATTTTTAATCTCGCTCCTTACTTTCAGTTAAAAAAAACTTGTTTTTTTATTTAATTTCTGAACGTTTTTTAATTAATGCAGGTTTTGATTTTGGGTCACCGCACATGAATAATTAAAACAAAATTTGCATATTAATTTTACTTTTATTTGGTTAAATAGCTTTCTCAAAAGTTGTTTAATTTTATTTACGAACGTTTTTATTAGTAATAAATATACGTAACTTACGAATTAACTTACGTAACGAACTACATTCATATATTTTTAATACGTATATTAGGGGGCCCGCCTACTAATAAATACCTCGCTCTTTAAGCTAAAGTTCGAATTTTGTTCCAATTCTTAAAAAATGACCCCTTAATCACAAAGGCCGTTATTTAGAATAAATAGCTCTTATGAAAGTACTAATAAATCTTTGGCTTAAAGAGCGAGGTGCTGACTAGGGGGTGAACCCAATCATTCACGTAATATTTTCTATTCGTTTTAAGTTTTGGTGTTACTCCTTATTTTCAGTTGGAAAACTTGTTTTTTTTTATATTTAATTTCTGATCTTTTTTTAAATAATGCTGGGAAATCCGGCACCCCCTTCATAGCAATATCCCTTCCCCCATGAAAACTTCCTTCGTGGAAAGATCCTCCCACATAACCCCCAACCCACCCACCCTCCTACTACCAGAAAAAATCCCCCCTAAAAACGTCTGTATACTTCCTAATAACCAATATTATACGTTAACATTGGGCAAAGTTCATAACTTTCAGCCCTCCCCCCGGGGAGTTCGTGGGATTAAGTCATCCTAAACGACATATTTATCATATTTTCAACCACGCTGAGCAAAATAGCTATCTCAAACTTTTGATCAGATGAATTTAGGAAGAAAATGAGCATGGTAGGGGGCTTAGTTGCCCTCCATTTTTTGGTCGCTTAAAAAGGGCACTAGAAATCTTAATTTCCGTTCCAATGATCCCTCCCACGATATTCTAGGACCACTGGGTCGATACGATCGCCCCTGGGAAAAAAAACAAATAAACACGCATCCGTGATATTTCTTCTGGCAAAAAATGCAAAATTCCACATTTTTTTACATAGGAAGTGGAAACCTCCAAAGTATGGTTCTCTAATACGCTGAATATTATGTTGTGAATTTTCATTAAGTTTTTGTAGCCTATAGGGGTCTATCCCCCTTTTTTCGAAAACCAACTAAATTTTCTCAGGCGCGTACCTTTTGATGAGTGCGACTAGACTTGATGAAAGTTATATATTTGAAATCAGCATGAAAACCTGATTCTTTTGATGTATCTATTGGTATCAAAAACCCGTTTTCTAGAGTTTCGGTTACCATTGAGCCGGGTGAGCCGGGTCCTGTATCGAAAGAGGGCAAAAATTATTATTATTAGTTTAGTATTACAAACTGTTTGATTTAAGACTGTCTTAAATGTGAGGAGGCTATTCCTCCCTTTTCAACTTGCAGAATATTTATGCGAGTCAAATTTAATATTCCCATAACAATGGTTCAGTAAAGGTAACCAACCCCCAAGAAAGTACACTCCTCCAAACATTTATTAGGACGAGTAGGGGTCTAAAACATCCAGTAGGGATATCTGCAGTGGACGCCAGGAGAGGAGTGAGAAGGCAGGGGGTCAATATCCCCCCTTTGAAAAACGAAGTAAATTTTAAAAATATATAGTGGGAGAACTAGAAATATTCCCAATTAAATTTCGGTAAAAACAAACTTCCTGACAGCGTTCATGATATCCCCGCCACTCGGCCATTTATCCGGCAAGCTCAAAAACGTAATCCTTTATGTTCCACACAAGTTTTTGTCTGCAAAAAGAGGAGAGCTATCGCCCCGCACCACTCATATTACAGACTTGCTACAAAATATTCTCAGGAAGGAAAGGAGATTATAGATTGATTTCTACCCCCTTTCCCTCAAACCTCCTTCTATATTTATCAGCACACCCTCCAAAAAAATGAAGAAAACATTGAAAATGTATATAAAAGAAAAATAGAAAATGTTCCCATTCAAATCTTGGAAAAAAAAGACAAAGCTCCTGGTACCCCTTGCCCTCCTCCCCTTGGATTTTTGGTAAAATTGGGGGAGGGAAAAGTGTCCGTGGGAGGGGGGAGAATTGTCCGCAAGGGGGATTTTACAAAGAGGAATTAGCCGGACACCATATTCTCAATATACACATATACAGGGTATATATGTTGTCAATTTCTGTATATATACCGTGGTTAACACCATATGAAACAGAAGCTGATCAGAATGTATAATTTTTCTTTCTTTTGCCAACAAAATGAAAAAATTACATTTACAAAAATTCCTGTTTAAATGACCTTATTTATTAGTAATATATGACGTGACTTATCCATCTTGCCAAAGCATATAGACATTTTATATATATATATATATATATATATATATATATATATATATATATATATATATATATATATATATATATATATATATATATATATATATATATATATATATATATATATATATATATATATATATATATATATATATATATATATATATATATATATATATATATATATATATATATATATATATATATATATATATATATATATAATGTACTAATCCACACAGACATGTGTCTTTATATTAACTACGTATAGCCTATATAATTACATAGGTTATGTATAAAAATATCTGGAGCTGTATAAAGAATAATAAAGGAAGATAATTAAGAAAGTAATAGTAAGATAATTAAGAAAATAGCAGAAATGCAGAAAAAGGAAGATATAGGGTTACTCTAAACTGCAGATATTACGATATATCCAAATTTAATAATAAATCACAGTCAAGCAAAATTATTAGGTAAAATAGAGAAAATGCAAAAACAGGAAGAGATGGGGTTATCTTCAACTCAGGATAAGATAAGATTTAGATGTTATAATAAATTCGAATAAAGGTTAAAAAAAGGTAAAGGGTGCGGCACTAGACTTTACAGTCCCTACTCGCAGTGCTGATTCTTTGTTGTTTCTTGGCCCTCCAGCCGGGAAGTGCAATGGACGGTTAGGGGCCATCCATCCTATTTTCGTACACCCTTCTGTTCACCTTCCCCGAATTTTGTTAAGTAGCCAATTGGAGCTAGATCGACTCTGGCTAAACTTTTAGAGCTTAGCCAAATATGGCCAAGCATAAATAAGCACAGTATAATAAGATCATTAAGTAAAATAGTAGAAATGCAAGAAAGAAAAAGATAGTGATACCTTAAATTTCGGATATTCATTCATAACTATAGTAACCATTCCAACAAAAGGAAGAAAACCCTTAGCCCGGCCAATGACGTCACCTCTTTGTAGCCAAACTTGTCCAGGAGCATAAAGCCCTCTGTCGTCAACGTTGTTATTGTCACCTTTAGTCAAAAATTTAGCCGTCCCGTTTTCTCTGTGAAAAAAGAAAGTTTATCAGTCTTAATGCACGATTCCATGACGTCACCTCTTTGTAGCCAAACTTGCCCAGGAGCATAAAGACATCTGTCATCGACGTTAATATTGTCACCTTTAGTCAAAATTTAGCCGTCCCGTTTTCTCTGTGAAAAAAGAAAGTTTATCAGTTTTAATGCACGATTCCATGACGTTACCTCTTTGTAGCCAAACTTGCCCAGGAACATAAAGACATCTGTCATCGACGTTAATATTGTCACCTTTAGTCAAAATTTAGCCGTCCCGTTTTCTCTGTGAAAAAAGAAAGTTTATCAGTTTTAATGCACGATTCCATGACGTTACCTCTTTGTAGCCAAACTTGCCCAGGAGCATAAAGACATCTGTCATCGACGTTAATATTGTCACCTTTAGTCAAAATTTAGCCGTCCTGTTTTCTCTGTGAAAAAGAAAGTTTATCAATTTTAATGCACAATTCCATAAATTGACGTCACCTCTTTGTAGCCAAACTGGCCCAGGAGCATAAAGAACTCTGTCGTCAATGTTGTTATTGTCACGTTTAGTCAAAAATTTGCTGCCGTCTAGATTCAGAACATATTATATACTAAACGCATGACAGAAAAACATTTTTTAATCTTCATTAATCGCTTACAAGGTTTTATTAAAATAACTGAGTGTTTGTCAGTTTTTTGTCGTAAAATGTTGGCAATCTGTCATCCTTCATCCAGAACTTGTTCTACCCATCTCAACCTTACTCTCATTATAGCTCTACAAAGCAGTATAGAATCACATCTTTCATTCAGCTTACTGTTAGTCAGGCATTCAGTCTTTCAGACGGGTACCCAAAACGATCCGTAGACTATTTCAAAAAATAAAATTGATGAATTCCATTGAAAAACCATGAGACTTTGGGAAGGAAATCAGTCTGAAGCCATTGGGCACATACCTGCAGCTACGGCTACCCTATTCACATGAAGTTACTACTAAGTCATCTACATTGCTTTTACCGCTTTTCCTAGGGCACAGGAGTTATCAAGCTGCATCCCCGATCCTAGATACCTTTCAATTTGTTGGGGAAATGAATTAGGACAAAGTACCAACCTTGCGCCAAACCCCCGATTTTAGTCCAAAACTAGTTTAACTTTATCATGTTTACCTCCTTAGTGGCAACCACTGTATATACATTTACACAGTGCAATCATTCCCTATTTCAACCATTATACAAAGCCGGACCAAGATGCAAGTGCTCCGGACAACCTAGAACCATAAGCGACATTAGATTTTTTCATGGGTAGACAAGTCAGATTTCTCTTGAATGCGAAACCTGGCTTTACCTTTGTAACACTAAATTTTAAAGAATCTAACTTTAAATTAATTTATTCCAATACATGTATAAAAATCGTTAATTAGTATGGTAATGTTATTATTAGATGTTTTTTAGAAATTACAAGTAGGCTGCAAAGTCTCGATTTGGTTTCAAAGGCATTTTGAGAAAGTTTCTGCCAAAACACGTGTTCCAGGGTAATATATACTGAATTTTTGATGGACGAGGACGGACGAGGATATGGGCGGAGCTTTTATAAACGCCAAAACTGTAGTAGTCAATTATTACCGAGTTGTGATTATACTGTATATAATTTATATACAGTAGTGGCAACCCAGAAAAGAACAAAGCCTAGCTCATAGTATCTGGACAAAAATTAACCTAAGACGCCAAAAAGATTATCCCATAGCAAATTGGCGTTTTCTGACATTTTGCGGTGCATAAGGACAATTTTGGTCCAGAGGGTGCCAAATACCCATCGAGTCAAATTATTAGATAGTCAATCAATTTTAAATTATTAATTATTTTATTATTAAATAATTGAAAAACTGTATGCTGAGCTGTCCAGTTTCAGATGGTGAATGATTTAGAAAAGTGTTTTAGCAATAATAAAGTAAACTTGGAGGGGTACTTGTATGAAATACCCCCTCTCTAATTTTCTTCATCTAAGTAGAAACTACGCATAACCGTTTTTTTTTTGTCGATGTTTTTTTTTTTACAAACAAATTTCAGCTATATATTTGCACATTAGGGGTGGGGGTAAAATACCTCTGTAGTTTCTATAATTTGGTTAATAAAGTATTATAATTTCATCAAATTTTTTTATATTTCATATTTTTTTTTCAACTGTTATTACTCATTGGAAACCCGTTTTCAAACAACAGAAATTACGGAGCACTACAAAAAAAAACACAAGGAAAAAAGAGCACTATCCATTCTAGGACGAAGAGCAATTCAATGAACACAAAAATAAATGAGAACAAAAGAACATGTAACATAAGTGAAGAAGAAGAGCAACGGCAATGTATAAGTGTAACTAATGTTTTAATACAAACAAAATAATAATGATTATTATTATTATCATTATTATCGTAATTATTATTATTTGTTTATCGGAAACCCGTCTTCATGCAACAAGAAGACGGAGAGCTCTTCTTCTTCTATTTAAACAGCAGGCGGGCTTTTCAGAGATACTATTTAGCCCTTTTCCTTTTGCTTCACTCTGTGGGCTACAGAGCTACTGGCTTGATTGCCTCATGGTTATTAGATATTATCAAATCTCTTTCAGTAGATATTTCGACTCTAGGAGTTCAATTATGAGTTGATAGATGTCGATTTCTATGCTCTCTGTGCAGGTATAGTTGGCTAGGCTCTTGGCCGATAGTGAGATTTTGTGGTGTTTGAAGCATTTTAACAGTTTGCAAAGCAAGGTATGTTGTGCAGACGTCAGCATATTACATTCAAATAGGCAATGGTCAATTGTTTCATAATTCATATTACAATGCCTGCAAAGAGGGGACAGGGGAAATGAACCACTTGAATTAGAAAACTTATACGAGAATGCAAAAAAATTCAGTCCATTTGTTCCAGAACGAATTCTATGATAAATTTTAGAAATATACTTATTGGGAAAGGGGGAAAGGATAGGATTAATCTTATTAAAATTAATATCTGATAGCCTCCATCGGTAAATATCTCTAATCGAGATTGGTCTCCCACTTGGCTGGTCAATATTTATAGAATTTTTTGCTATTTAATCAACCTGATGATTACCACTTATGTGGTAATCAATCAGTGGCTAGGAATATACTGAAAATAAGTTTTTATGCCACTTGAAGCAAGATTATCTATAATACTGAGACAATGATAATTGTCAATGTCCAGCTTATACTGAGGAGCTGAGGCCAGCAACTCAAGGCTGGATAAAGAGTCGGAATACACAATAATTTTATTTGAATTTGCAATCAAAGGTTGGTTTTCCTTAGTGTGTTCTAATGCCATGATTATGGCATTTACCTCAGCAGACATTATAGATAAATTATTATATAATCTCTCACCCAGTGCAATGTTCAGGAGAGGAAAGAAGGCACCACTTACAACCTTCTCATTCATTTTGGAACAATCAAAAAATATTTTGAAATGATTTTTATAGGTACTTGTATTCAGTTCAGCAATTTTTTTCTGGACACAATCAATGTGGGTTAAATATTTATTCCACTTTAAGAAATTAGTATTTATTATGGGACTTGATCAATTCCATGGAGGGGATTGGAGGAAAGTAGGTGCAATAGACTTTGCTGGTACGAGGAACTTCTTCTGAATGTTGGCATACTCATCTGCAATGCCTCTATACATGGCTGGATTTCTTAGACAATTATGTAGGGTGTGTGAGCTATTTAATACAATTTTTGTAAGATATTTTGTCAAGAGAAAACTACGTCTCTCGCTTATTGTTGTTAATTCACTCTCCATAAGCAGAAACTTACTGCTTGTGGATTTCCTAAGTCCAAATATGAAGCGTATCATATCATTTTGTGCTGTTTCAATTTTTTTCATCTGGATCTTTGCACGTGCACCATATGCGATGAGCCCATAGTCAATACGGGGTATTATATGTGATTTATAAAACTGGAGCAAGGTTTTCTCCTTACAGCCCCAGGGTGTGGAAAGAAGTCTTTTTAGTATATTTGTTTTTCTATAGCATTTTTTTATTGTGTTTGAAATGTGGAGGTGGAAATTAAGGTTTTGGTCAAGCATGAGACCTAGGTAATTAATATGATTATCTTCTGGAATAGTTGTTTTATTTAGAGTTAGTTTTGCATTAACATGGTTTCGCTTCCAGTGAAATTGGATTATTTTTGACTTGGTAGGTGCAATGGGTAAATCTGAATGTTGAGATAATTTTTCAAATTGGAAAAGTGACATTTGGAGATTTGACTGTGCTATCTCAAAGGTGTTGCCAGATGACCATAACACCAGATCATCAGTATATTGTAGGTTTGTGTGGGGGAGGCTCGTGTCCCAGAGATATAGGGCAAACGGGTGACAACTGAAGACTGCTTCGTGAGGTAGTCCTTTGGTTGTTGTCTTTTGGAGTGAAGAGGCCGAACCATCACAAATTATGAAACTTTGCACTTGTATGAAGGATTTTATAAAGGATACTAGCTTGGGGGGTAGTTCAAGGTTTGCAAGTTTGTTTAAAAGGATTTGGTGGATCAAATTTTTATAAGCCCCTTCAAAATCCAGTAAAATTCCTTATAGGACAATATTTTTTGAGAATGATTTACTCATGGCATTTTTTAACAAAATAGAAGCATCTGCCAAGAAGTGGTGTTTCCTGAATCCAATGTGGGTGTGAGGAATCAGATTGTTTTTTTCAACAGACCAGAGAAGTTAGTGGTATATAATTTTCTGCATTATTTTCCCCATCACAGGATTAATCATTACGGGCCTATAGGACTCAGGGTTCTCTTTGGGTTTATTTTTTCTTTAGGATTGGTATGAGGGACGAATATTTCCATATATTGGAGAACTTAGAAGATGCCCAAGCGTGATTATAACAATTGAGCAGTTCTTGTTTGTATGAAGGGGTGAGATTCTTTATCCATGTAGGGTGTATATTGTCTTAGCTGCCGCTAGTTTTGGTCCTAATATGATGTATTGCATTATTCATTTCCTGGATTGAAAATGGACTACTTATATACTCGGATACTGGGCGTGGTTGGTAACTTGGATTCATAGGAATTGGGGACATTTTGCTTCGATTATTTGATGTTAGCTTATTAACAAAAAGAGTTGCAAATAGCTTAGCTTTTTCATTATCATTGTCATAATGGGTATTATTATGTATAAGCTCATACTGGAGTGGGTTGGGGGAAATCTTTTTCCCACAGATGTGGCTTATGACTTTATGTATGATTGGCTCATGTGTTTCTCTGGAGAGATTATTTGCAAAATTATTCCTGTAATTATATTTAGCATCTATTATAGTCCTTTATAGGTTAGATTCTGCTTGTAATTTTTTTAAATATGTAGTAGGTGATGGTTTTTTTATGAATTCTGTCCTAGCTGCCTTTTTTATTCTCCATTTATTTTGGCACTCATTTGTCCACCAGGCTTTAGGAATGTGTTTAGGGTATGTTGTCTTAGGTGCTGTCCTGGGGATAGCATGATTAGCTGTATTTATTAGTAAAGATGTCAATACTTCAGCATGTGTGTCAACTGTTGGGTTTGAAATGTATGAATTTTGGGTGAAACTTGTGATTTCATCATTTAGCTTATTTTGGAACATAGACCAATTTGCTTTAGTGTTGATATATTTGGAGGTATGTGGTAGAGTTTCAGCAGGTTCATTTAGGGAGCACACTATAGCAAAGTGGTCAGTACATAGACTATCAATTTAATTTATATAAATTTTATTCAAAATATTTAATGACACAATTTGTAGGTCAATTGTGGAGAATCTGCCACTTTTGGGGTTGAAATAAGTATTCAGGTTTGGTGGGGTAGCAACAGCTAATTCGTTATTATTTGAAGTCATATACTGAATCAATTTACCAGCTATATTTGCTGGCTTATTTCGCCGCAAAAGGCTGTGGGCATTGAAATCTCCACAAATAATGATGTTTTTTAACATGTTAGAATTATTTATATAATTAAAGAAATCCATGGCATCTGTAGTTTGGCCATTAGGGTTATAAAAGCTTATTATGTAGGTTTTTATATTATTCAGCCAAACACTGATACCAATTGCATCAACATCATTAGCAAAACATGGAAAATTGATGCCACAGAATTTTATATTATTTTTAACTAATAGAGCTACACCACCTCCTTTTCTCTCTGATGATCTATCCTTTCTCAGGATAGTATATCCCAGAGACTTAATTTGTTGATTTTGTGTTAAATGAGTTTCCTAGAGGCAAGCAATATTAATGAAATTATTATTCATAAAAGATATTAGTTCATTTAGCTTATTTTCTGCGAGCGATCTTATGTTCCACTGGAATACTAATATGTGTTGTATTGTTGATTTATTTTTCATATAACTGTGCATCAATGTTCAATTTTGTTAAAAGCAAAGTAAGATCTTTTTTTGCTTGAATGAGCATATAATTGGTGGTGTAGATTTTTGCCGATTCTGCAATGATTTTTGTTTTCTGTAGTTAATGTATGTTCATGGCCTGAACTGCATTACTGTTTAGAATGAATAAGCATATATTAGGGGATTGCATGTTTGGTTGTTCATCCTGTTTGTCAGTTAAGGAAATAATTCCTGGTAGTGTTTCTGGTTTGTTTCTTCTTGGGAGGGGGGGGGGGGCAAGGCTGACCTCATCTCACCGGACAAGGAGGCTTGTTGACTTGGTGATTCCTTCTGATAGGGATGTGAGCTAGGGGGCTTACAAGATGGTGTTTTATACGGGGTACTGGATGCATTGGGGGCGTTTGACTTGGGGGATTTGGTTGGTTTCATTACGGGCTTTACTTGGTATTGTTGGGCAGCATTTGCTTCCATTGCTTCAAAGGGGTATGGGATGGCCTTCTCTGTTACTATTTGGAGTGTTAGAGCTCTTTTCTTACATGCAGGGCATAGTGATTTATTTGTAGATTCATGTGGGCCTTTGCAATTGATACATGTAGACTGAGTGTTGGTGCAAGTTGTCGACTCATTAGGATGGTATGCTTTACAATTATTACACTATAGGAGAATTTCATTGCATTTGTTTGTTGTGTGTCCCAGTTTGAGACACTTCTGACACTGGATAGGCTTAGGTTTGTATTCCTTGTGTGGTTTGATTTGCCCAAATAGGAATAACTTTTCTGGGATACTAATGTTTTCCTCCAGTGTGAATAAGAAGGATCTACTAGTTTTTAGGCCATTAAAGTTAGGTTTGCCAAGTTGGGGAACATCTTGAACTGGGATTGAGTTGCCAGCCCTATCTGAGAGCCCTTCTTTTAACTCCTGAATGGATATCTCTGGGGGAATATTATAAACTACTATTTTTTGTTGGTGATTGTTTTGGGTTCCATTTAGATGCACTAATTGGGGTATTCAGAAGGGATTTTAGGTTAATTATTGTGTCTGCTGATTTCCGATCTTGGACAGCTATTAGCAGAGATCCATCACGGTTAATCGTAAGAGAGAACATTGATTTTATCAATTTGAAAATTGCAACTCTTATTGCAGTAATCTTTTTTATTCCAAAGGGGGTAGTAGGAATAATTTTAAGGTAAATTCCTAAGTTTTTGGAGGGAGGATCTTGGGCATGGAGAGGGGAAATGCATTTGATTGGGGAGATTTTTTACCTTTTTTTTGAAGCTTCTAGAAAGGACCTCTTGAAACCCATTATCATCATTTATTTACCCTACACTTATTAGCCCCTACACTTATCATTGTCCTATTCTCAGAATTGTAGCTATCATTTGAACTTTGAGATAGAGTGCTTGACCAGCCAAAACGAGTACCACTTTCACTGGCAATTGAGGTGGGATCTAGGGGGACTTTTTTTGGAGGACTTCTAATCATTGCCTATTGGAAAAAGCTTTAAACAAAAACAAAACTAAAACAAGAAGGGATATAGAATGATATCAAACCTTCTGCACTATACTATTGGGAGGAGAAACACCACAGTATAGCACTTAGGATGAATTGAGCAGGATTGGTTCGGTACAACTGCTGATTAAATGCGATAATATTTCACAAGAAAATTTATTTTAAATTTCTTATAAAGTTGCTGCTAGGAGGCAGAACTACGAAAAAAAGAAAAAGAGAGTATTATATATTCTAGGACGAAAGATAATTCAGTAAACACAAACATAAAGAAGAAAACAGGGACTTGTAACATAAGTGAAGAAGAGCAACGGCAATGTATAAAAATAACTAGTGTAAAGGGAGTTTTTGTCGAGTATGGTTTGAAATCTTTTGGTTATGTTTTTCTACAAGGTTAGCAACAGCTATAGTAGGATCTGCTACATAAAGACTATTAATGAGCTTTGAACTGCGACTCCAAATTGGATATCTCAGTAAGTACTATGCGAAACGGAAGAAAGTGAAGCGGATTTTCAATTTATTAGGGTGTGTAAGAATCTTCCAGAAGGGTGCAATATAGATATGGGGGAGAGCAACAGTGTTGTATAGGGTTGACAGATGACAGCGATTAAAATACAGATTAGGGGAGACTACCGAAGCGTATTAAGCTTATATGCGGCATCTGATGTATTCTTTTAGGAGATGACGAGTATGAGAAAAGGTATTTCCAATGGGAATACCAAGATAAATGATTAGGTCAGACCGGCGGTTCTTTGATTTTCTAAGTACAATTTCATCAGGAAATGGGCCTTTCCAGTTAAAAAGGACTACGTCGGATTTTTCAGCGTTGAATTCATGACCAAATCTTAAGTATTATGTTTGTAGTTTTTGGAATGTTTCATGTTTGACCTCATAGAAAAAAATACCAATCCGATAAAGGGATATCGGCAGCAGAAACAGAAGGGAAGTTATAGGGATTTTTCGATGGAGCGACGACCAAAGGAAATACGGGTTATCTTTGACTTTTAGGGCTGGCGGTGATTTTGAAGCTCCTTAGCAAACTTCTTCTTTGTTGCAATATGGATAGCATTAATAGGACCGGATAGCGGTCGGTCGCATTCAATCCATAGATGTAGCCAAAACTTTTTTGAATCATGTGATTGAGAGAGACCATTATTTTCCTCCTACTTGGGAGTAGTTCCTAGATGGCAACACTTTAATAGAACAGCACGAGATTCTGCATATTTTACAGTGTGACATTTCTCTGTACAATAAATATCAAAGAGGATTCGTTTTTCCTCAGCGGGCAGTAGTGAGTGCTTGATCAGCAGGACAAAGGGTACCTTAATCTAAAAAGGATTATAGGAACACTATCTCGATATAGTTCAGTGTTGATTGACGCCCAATCCCGTGCATTTGATGGATTATGATATTCATTCCTCTGTTTTTAAGAAGAAACAAAGTCAGCTCCTTACACAGCCTCCGTTCTATAAAGAATTGCTCAAAAAGAAAATAATTTTATTATATATTCTTTTTTCTATGTTCACATCAAACTTATTAATGGAGGCATAAATTAGCTGCTACTCACAGGCAAGATTATTTACAGCCCATAGGGCTAAAAATTCGAGTCTCTTGGCATTTAAATCTTTGGTTAGCAATCTCTATCACTCCTCCATCAGGAAGTTCATAGCATGTTTCTATAGATTCCTCAGGATATTTTATTTCTTCTTCAAATGTTTAGCGAAACTTATGAAAGTCCCTCTTTCATAACTCAAACAAATTCTCTCTCAGCTGAAGTTTTAAACGAGTGGCCATTTTTGAAAAGGAGTCTGGCTATATAGTGCGTTAGATCAGACCCAACGACATCTAGTCAAATAATCCCATCTGGGATAAGAAGCTGTTCATAAAAAGGTGCAATGTTGGTCCCCCATCTCCGGAATCAAGCAGAAGACCTTTAAATCTTCCTCTTGAAAAGATCAATGACCTGGATCTTCTACGTGACATTTTTTTCAGTTAATTTTCTAAAATTAAAGCCACTGTGAGCATATGTGCTATTAAAGCACATATGCTATTAAAGCACATGTGCGATAAGAGATCAATGAGATGGATCTTCTACGTGGCATTTTTTCAGTTAAATTTTTTATATACTATTAATTTTTTATTATTAAACAATTATTTATTATTGCTATTATAATTTTTTTATTATTAATTTTTTATGTGCTATTATATGTCATATGTGCTATTAAAGCACATATGCTATTAAAGCACATGTGCGATAAGAGATCAATGAGCTGGATCTTCTACATGGCATTTTTTCAGTTGAATTGTTTATGTGCTATTATTTATGTGCTATTAATTTTTATTATTAAAAAATTATTTATTATTGCTATTATAATTTTTTATGTGCTATTATATGTCATATGTGCTATTAAAGCACATATGCTATTAAAGCACATGTGCCATAAGAGATCAATGAGTTGGATCTTCTATGTGGCATTTTTTCAGTTGAATTTTTTCTTTAAATTGAAGCACATTGTGAGCATACAGGTTCTCAAGAGCGCATATCAGCAATATCTTAGCGAAAGCTTAGAGTATTAAGTTGAAACTTATAAGGCTTTGGGAAATATTAAACAGACCAAAAGGCATTATGTGAATGCTACCACTACTACTGTTACTGCTATTACTACTAAGAAAGCTAACGGTATTAATGTAAAAATGTCAGAGAATGTTGAACTAAATCAAAACACACTATGTGAATGCAGGTTGTCGAAAGGACATACCAGCAAAGTCCCAGTAACTGCTTTGAGTATTCGGCTGAAAATTTCAGGATATGTTAGGGGGGGGGATTGAGCTAACCAAAAATCACTACGTGCATACTAGTACTACTACTACTACTACTCCTGCTACTGCGATAAATACTACTACTGAGGGTAAGGATACGAAGGTGAAGCTTTCCGAGAATGTTTAGGCGGAGTTTGAACTCAATCAAAACGCACTGTATGCATGCATGTTGCCAAAAGTGTGTCACTAATGTCTCAAAAACGGCTTGGAGCATTAAATTGAAACTTTCAGGAAATATCCAGGGGGAGTTTGAACTAAATGAAACACACAACCTGCATGCATGTTGACAAAAGGGTGTTTCAGCAATATCTCAAGAACGGCTTAGAGCATAAAGCTGAAACTTTCAGGACACGTTGAGGGGGGATTTCGAACTAATCAAAAGATGTATGTCCAGGCTACTAATACTGCTTCTACTGTTAGTATACTACTTCTACAAGGGATAAGGGTATTAAGGGAAAATTTTCTGGAAATGTTGAAGGAGATGTTGAACTACATCAAAACAAATTATGTGTATGCAGGTTGTCAAAAGAAAGTATCAGCAATATCTCAGCGACGGCTTAGAGCATTAAGTTGACCCTTTCAGGGAATGTTGAGGGAAATATGATTGTAGACTATAATTGCAGAAGATTATTCAAATAAAAAGAAAAACAAATAAATATATAAAAATAAATGAATATATACCTTTCATGGACCTTTATAACCCTATGCACAATAGGAATGTCACGTCCTTCAATTTTGAAAACAACGATTTCGCCAACCCTGACTTGCTCTTCTTGATTTGTTAAAAATAGTAAATCTCCCCGGTGAAACGCTGGCTCCATGCTTCCACTAATCATAAAACAGAAATATTAAACAAAGTTTTATCACATAAATTTTGAAAGCAAATGTCCCTCATATTATTAAAAAAAAAATCCTTTAGCCTAAGACTGTGCATACTCTAACGTAGGCAAATTCCACTAGCCATAACAGAAAAGACTAAAAAATTTGATTACTGGAAGTTTATAGGCTACGGCCGCTCATATTAAAAAAAAACATCAACCTTTCCCTTTGGCCTAAAACTTCGCAAGCAGACATTATGAAGATAACCACAATGGATCTTGGGATTGCCAGCACAAGAGTGAACAAAACAAACCCTAAAAACTCTAAAGTAGGCTAGGCTAAATTCCACTAATCGTAAGACAAACGGTTAAACACGATCTCATCAAAGGAATTTTGAACGCTAGGGCCACTCATACTTAAAAAATCAAAAGTTTCCTTTTAAGTAAAACCTTGTAATAGAGACTAAGAAGATAATCATAATGGACCCTAACAATCAGCACAAGTGTGATCAAAATAGAGCCACACCTAAATAGACCAAATCCCACTAATCACAAAAGAGAAACGGTTAAACAAGATTTGATCAAAGGAATTTTGAGGCCTAGGGCCACTCATATTTCAAAAAACAAAATTTTCCTTTTATGTAAAACCTTGTAATAGAGATTATGAAGATAATCATGATGGATCCTGGAACATTCTGCACAAGTGTGATCAAAATAAAGCCCAGAAAAAAACTAAATCCCACGATAAAAAACTTATCATAAAAGAGAAATGGTTAAACAATATTTTACCTAGTTTTCAACGTGAGAACATCTCAAATAATCAAATTATATTTTCACAATCTTGGTGATCTGACCTAGTTTGCTGGATTGAATGAATTGTGTTGTTACGGAGTAAATTGTTGAAACTGGCTGTTTAACTTATTTGAATTATGATGTTGGCAAAATGTATTATTTTTTTTTTCTTTAGACTAGGGCACTTCGTATCGAAGGAGTTGTCGTAAAACTTGGAAAAGAGTTCAATCGATTGGAAATTAGAATGGCTAGTGCCCTTTTTAATAGTCGAAAGTGATTGGAAGATAACTAATACCCCTTGAACGCCCACCATTTCCCCAAACACATCCAATCAAAATTTTGAGATAGCTATTTTGTTGAGCGTAGTTGTTTTCCTCGGTAGCATTATAGTTGTTTTCCTTCGCTATTATACCTTGGTAGTATTATTAGTCAACACGATGGGTGCACTGAAAATGTTAAAAGTAGAAGGGTCGAGGCCCAAGGTGTTTTTTCACAGTTAAAACAGGTTTGGAAGAAGAGGAAGATAAGTCTGCAAACCAAGATAACGATATTGGAAGCTATAGTACTAACAGTGGTCAAGTATTGTTCTGAAGCGTGGGCACTCCGAAAAACGGATTAAGATTTGCTAGATGTTTTTCATAGAAATTGCTTAAGGATTGTTCTGGGTACCCGGCAGACTGACCGTATTTCAAACAAAAGGCTATACGAAAAATGTGGTTCAATACCGCTTTCTAGGGCTATAATGAAAGAAAGGTTGAGGTGGCTAGGGCACGTTGTGCAGATGAACGATGACAGATTGCCGAAGATTGTTCTTTTCGGCCAACCGTCTAGGGCTAAACAGAAAGCATGTCATCCCCGTCTGGGGTGGGAGGAAGTCATGAAGAAAGATTTAAAGGAAATGGAAACTTCGTGAGCGGGTGTGAAAAGGAAGGCTTTGAATAGATTGGGATGGAGGAGGAGCATGCGTAGCTGTGTTGGCCTCAGGCGGCTTGGTGCTGCGGTGAGTTGTTGTTAGTAGTAATAGTAGTTGTTTTCCAGATGGAAATCATGTCTTTGAAGAGGACAGTCCCCCACAGCCCTCAGGGCAAGGGTTGTAAGTTATGCCCTGGGGGCATTAAAGTTTTTATAGAAAGCTTTGTCGTAAAAACTTAAAAAAGGGCTCATTCGATTGGAAATTCAAAAGGCTAGTGCCCTTTTTAAAAGTCGAAAGTGATTGGAGGGCAACTAACCCTCCTCTCACGCCCACCTTTTCCCCGAACAGATCCAATCAAAATTTTTAGAAAGCAATTTTGTTCAACGTAGTTAAAAGTTTTAGAAATTAAGTCTTTGAGGATAATAACCCCCTTAAAGCCCTCGGGGCAAGGGTTGTAAGTTATGCCCTTGGGGTATATAAGGTTTTTATAGAAAACGATATTGAAGAAACTTCAAAAACAGCTAATTCGATTGGAAAGTAGACGGGCTTGTGCCCTTCTTAGTTGTCAAAAATGATTGGAGGATAACTAACACTCCTCTCACATCCACCATTTCACCAAACACATACAATCAAAATTTTGAGATAGCCATATTGTTCGACGTAGTTAAAAAGTCCAGAAATTATGTTTTTCAGGATGAAAATCCCCCCACAGTCCTCAGGGCAAGGGTTGTATGTTATGCCCTGGGGGCATATAAGGTTTTTTTTTTAAAGAAAGCGTTGTCGTAGACACTTCAAAAGGAATCATTCGATTGGAAATGGAAACTGCTAGTGTCCTTTTTAATAGTCGAAAGTGATTGGAGGGCAAGTAACCCCCCTCTCACGCCCACTATTTCCCCAAACACATCCAATCAAATTTTGTGATAGTCATTTTGTTCAATGTAGTTGAAACGTCCAAAAAATAATGTCTTTTAGGATGACAACCCCTCACAGCCCTCAAGGCAAGGGTTGTAAGTTATATCCTGGGGCATATAAGGTTTTTATAGAAAGCATTGTCGTAGAAACTTCAAAAAGGGCTCAATCGATTGGAAATTGAAAGGGCTAATGTCTATTTTAATAGTCGAAAGTCATTGGAGGGCAACTAACCCCCCCCTCTCACGTCGACGATTTCACAGAACACGTGTAAACGACATTTCGAGATAGCCATTTTGTCGAGCGCAATTAAAAGGTCCGGAAACTATGTGCTTGAAGATAACACCCCACAACCCTCAGGGCAAGGTTGTAAGTTACATCCTGGGCATGTTAGCTTCTTATAGAAAGAGTTATTGTAGAAACTTCAAAAGGGCTCATTCGATTGGAAATTGAAAGGGTTAATGCCTTTTTTAATAGTTGAAAGTCATAGGAGAGCAACTAACGTCCCTTTCAAGCCTACCATTTCCCCAAACACATCCAATCACAATTTTGAGATAGCTATTTTGTTTAACGTAGTTGAAAGTTCTGGAAATTAGGTCAAGGGTTGTAATTTATGCCCTGGGGCATAGAATGTGTTTACATAAAGCGTTGTCGTAGATAAATCAAAAATGACTCATTCGCTATAAAATGGAAAGGCCTAGTGCCCTTTTAATAGTCAAAAATGATTGGAAGGCTTGACATATTTATAGTAAAGATCGATGTGGGTACAAAGTATTATTATTTTTTCTAGACCAGGGCTAAAAAAAAAGGGCTAATGCCCTTTTCAATAGTCGAAAGTGATTGGAGGGCAACTAATACCCCCTCCCACCCCCCCCCTCCCATTTGCCCATTATGTTTAAAAACTAAATGTTGCCTTAAAATTAAATCAAAATGCACTGTGTTAATGCCAGTTTCCAATAAGGCATCTCAGTAGTAGGCCTATCCCAAGATCAACTGAGGGTATTATGTTAAGTGTATTGAAGCTATCAAAGAAAGTAAACAGATTTTTTGGTATCAAATTTTCTATTTCAGGTCAACTAGAGCAGGTATGAAACTAAATTAAACACTACTATTTGCGTCCAGGTTTTTAAAAGAGTGTATGTTGTTAAAAATTGCTTAGAATTTTTCTCCAGCAAACAAAGAGCAGGCCAAACTATAAAGTCTTAAAAAAACAAAAAGTTTTAAAAGTATTATTTTCTTTTTCCCTGAAAAGACTATGCCAATATAAAACGAACAGAAATTAATTAAAAAAATGTTTCCGCAAAATAAGTTTTTCAATGAAAAGTAAAGAACTTCATTAAACAAAAAATGAGCAAAAATTAAATCAAATAATCTAACAAGCGTGAAACTACCACAAATCTGCATGGATAAATAAATGAAACCCAAAACAAATAGGAATTACAATAAACAACCGAGTCAAATTCAAAACGAGCAGAAAATAACATAAGTAGGGCTCGAAACCCCCTATGCCTTCCCAAGGCAAGAACATAATTGGCACTTTACTGAAAAAAATTCAAATGAATGTGCATTGTCCGTTTAATATACATATACTGATATTTAGTAATCAAAATGTTAATATTATTTGATTTATTAAAGTTATAAAAATAAAAACATTTATATTTTTTCAGTAAAGTGCAAATTATGTTCGCATAGTGAATTTGATATAATTGATATTTGTGAAACATTCTTGAGTAAGGATTGGTCTCTCTCGGCTTATTTTTTTCCAGGTTACCAGCTAGAAGTAATGTATCAGGCTACAATAAATCGTGGTGGCCTATGGGTTTTTGGTAAAGATGAATTTGAGTTTTAAGATGAGGAATGATTTAGTAATTTGCAATGAAGGTAAGATGGAAATTTTTTTATTGGAATTAGTAATGAGTAATAAGAAGTTGTTAGTTGCTGTGTTATATAGGCCACCTAGTAGACTCTAATCAACAGATTTTTATATTTGCTTTCAGTCTAAGGGCATTCCACCCCTTGTCCCTGGATATAGCCTTAAGCTAAACACTAAATTTGCTGATCTTATTAGTTCACATAATTTTGTTTGCACTCATTCCTTGCCAACAGTTAGTTCTCAATGACAGTTGAAAAAAAAAATTCAGAAGAGGCATGAGGTGGGGGGGATGAGAATGCCATAAAATGAAACTAAACATGAAAGTTCTTTAAAAGATTACCCTTCAGGTGTAAGAAGATTATCCTTTATCAGTTTGAGCCGACAAGTCCACCGTTTTAAAATCAGTGTTAAACCCCACAAAGGCCCAAACTTAAAAATCCAGCAACTTAAAATATTGCAGTTACCTTTACCATAGCAGTAATTTTATTCAAATGGTTATTCACTATATTGCTATATACACCTTTAAATGATATCCTATAAATAACGAGACATTCTTTTACCTTATCCCTCCCCCCTTATTTTAAGCGACATTATGGAAGGATGCTGATGCAATTCCCGATTTGAATTTATGTTAGTTTTGTAAAATTCTCGAATAAAAAGATTTTACATCTAAACAAAGAAATAATTTCATTTTGAAATTTTAAAGTAAATGTGATGAATATATTTAAATAAATATTACATTTGCACCAAAAAGGACGGACTAGAGTTGTTGTGATGTTATGGTTGTTCACTCTTCCAAAAGCTCTGTTCCCGTCCCTATCATAGAAGGGAAATCCGACCCACACAGTCTCATTACAGTGTGAACTGTCTCTATACTATTAAAGAGCTTAGGACTTATATATTTTTTTCCCAATATAGATTCTACTGTTCGTTTGACTGGAGATAGATAGCCAAAATCACTTCATCCACAAAATGAAGCCTTATGCAACTTAAAAATCCTCAAATTTTATAGTTTGTTAAAATAAAAATTGAAAATTGTAAATAGAAAACAGCCAAGAGGTCTGTCACAGTTCAAGGCAAAACTGAAAGCTGCACTTAAGCTGCACAGCCTCAGGTCTGTGAACTTAAAATAGTAAAAACAGTTTCCGTTTCTAAAGAAATATCTGATCTAAAAAAAATGATAAACAATACTACCGCTGATAAAAAAAAATGATTGAACATTCAAATTCTGCCTAAAATTAAATCGTGATCGAAAGTTATAGTTTTTTTTTTACCTAGTTTTAGTCTTTTTAGGCACTTCGTATAGAAGAAGTTGTCGGAACTTCCAAAGAAGCTCATTCGATTGGAAATTGAAAGTTCTAGTGCTCTTTTTAAGAGTCAAAACTGATTGGAGGAAAACTACCCCCCCCCCCCCTACCTTCTTTTAGTTCTAGTTCTTAAGTAGAAAAGCATAAAAAACTTGACTAATGTTCCTACAATTAATACCCAATAAACACTGTCAAAACAAACACAAAAACTGGCGTCATTTTTTTGAAAACCACGCCCGACTTTATAATTGTTAGACGAAGAAATGTATAAAATTGTCCATGGGTAAGAAAACCTACAAGGCCATTGAATCTATATTATTCAAGCTCTATACGATACTATTGAAGAGCTAAGGCTTTATGTTTATTGCTTGATTTTTAAGGAACTGGGATACACGCAGGAAGAGTAGGAAAAATTTGCTAACCTATTACTAAAGGTCTAAAATTTGATAGGCAAAGGTTGACCTTGGACATGACAATCCAGACTCCTAAATTGGAACTGGTGAAATAGTCAGCAAACATGCAAAGTTCATATAGTAATAGCCATTTTTGGCTAAATATCAATAATAGACTTTCACCTCAAATAATATTATGACAGGTCGCAATCAAACATCCTTAAAACAACAGTTTTTCAATACATTCCTTTTTATATCTGAATATGTGAAATGAAGCTTCAATTCAATTATCCAGACATGATATTCAACAGGGACCAGAAGAATCAGAAACAAGACTGTTGCTTGTGTGAGTATGCGTTTTTTTTCTTTTTTATAAGTGATTTCTTTTTCCTATCCGTATAAATCAACCATAACATGTCCCAGTATTATAAATTTATTGGAACAACGTATGAAGCTAATGCATTCTATTGATTTGATCCTGTGACATGAAGTCATATATTATTGTGCAGCCTGTTAAAATTCTTGTGTTGACCTATGCATCGATGATGTGATGCAGACCTGTGACATTTTAAGTGCATCTTATCATCTGCAGCTAGGTATATGGGTCAGACTTTTTATAAGCTGCTGAACTGTTACTGTGATCTCTATGTGTGCAACTGGACCATCAAAAATATCTTGGAGCTGTATCATAATGGTATTAATGGTTGGATCAATTTTGTGTCTGACACTGTAATCTGCTAAAAAAAAAAAAAAAAAAAAAAAAAAAAAAAAAAAAAAAAAAATGATTACTGACGTTGCACAAAAGTGACGCATATATATTTACATAAATTGGCTTTTCAAATCTTTGTTTATTTTAAGCAGCACCAATGATGACAATGAAAATTGCCAAAACAGTAGAAGTACAGGCAAATGGCATAAAAAAATAATAGAAAATTGTTGAAAACAAATCGATATTTGGGAAGATACTGAGCTCTCCCCCCCCCCTCATCCTACCTATGTTTGTACCTGAGATTGCTCACTTTTTCAAATTACGATTTTAGTTCTGATTAAGCTTTAAGCATGTAAGGTTCAATTTTTTCCTTCAATTCATTCTTGCCAATTGCCTGAGGTTTGTGAAAACCTTCCTATCTAAAAATCTATTAGCACCAAAGCTAAAATGTTGATCCGTTAGTTGACTCTACAGTCAAAATCACAGTCATCACCCATACTATCACGCCATTACAAGTTTCTAGTGCAGAGTTATCGCTAAGCTTAAATCAAGAAAGCAAAATTACCTCAGTATCTCACTTTAATATGAAATGTAAATATAACTTTAACTAACCAAAAGTAGGAGCATCATCAAAAATTCAGGGAGGAGGGGATATTTGCTCAGGGAAAGGGATATAAATGAGAGTGTTGAACCACTGTGTGCAAGCATGAATGTAGTTACTCAAGTAATTGTAGCTTCAGAAGCTTTGCTTTGTAAACATAAGTTTGGCTTCAAGACTACTTCTCCTGAAGGGTTGGTCTAAAGAAAAGGACTCCCAAAGATTTCAGCTGCATTATAAGCTAAATCTTAATTTAGCCTTTCAATGCTAAAGAATTGGCAAGGAGCAAAGATGGGGGTTTGAGAACATCCCCTCAATCCCTCATTTTGAATGCGTTTGCAAAGCTATTTTCACAGATATTCATCTTAGCCACCACTTTTTAACAAGAAGGTAATTATTTTGAAACCAAAATTGAAATTTCTAAAAAAAAAGTAAGTACATTATTTCCTTTTGTTAAAGATCAGTTTTGTTTTTTAGAAGTTTTGTCAAATATACATGTTCTTTTAAGCATAAATTCTCATATATTTATACAAGTTTTATACAAACATGTACATCCATAAAAGTTAAAATTTGCATATGAAATTTAATATATCCATAGAAATTTTATGGATTACTTGCAGTTGTTTCCAGCCATTAACAAGCTTCAAATAGCATATGAAAACAGGTGTTAGTGATTACGGACCAACATAGCCATTCCTAGGAGGAGGGGGGCAACCGGGTCAGCTGTCCCAGGCACCATAGCTGGGGGATTGCCCAGTTTGATCAAATCTTCCACTTTGATTTGGCTTTTTTTTGCTTATATTTGGCACTGCAATTAAGGGAGGGGGCACTGTAATCGATTTTTCCCCGTCACCACCAACCCTAGGAACAACTCTGGGGACCACCAACAAGACCAGTCAGCATTTTTACACCAACCTCATAGAATAGCTATGCACAGTTTCTACTGTCTAAATCACTTACCTTAAAACTACAACAATTGGGCTTTCACTGCCTGTCACTACCATCAATCCTTTCCAGATCATTAAAGCAGACGAAACTATCATCCCGAAACTTAATATTTGATAGTATACCTGTAAATGGATGCAAAATTTAAATCACCTCTTTTATATTGTGTTCTTGTTTTCTTTCTTTCACAAAAAATTTAGTTTTCCAGGATTCCTACTGATGTTGAAGGATCTATGACTGTATTTTCAAAGCTCTTACCTTTAGGGAGAAGAGTAAAAAAGGAGCATTTAAAAGCTATTTAGAATTTCAGACGTAATTCCTAACAAGACAAAATATGCCAATTGTCGTTTTTCTTTATAAAAACAAGAAAGATAACACAGCTTTTAAATGAGTAATATTATCAACATCTCTCATTTTTTGTAATGTTTAATGATCTAGGTCAGTGATTCTCAAGCTGTGGTACGCTTACCCCTTGGAGGTACACAAAATTTTTTAGGGGGCACGCGGAAGCCCAACAAAAAATAAAACAACCCTTTAACTCTAGACTGGCAATTTATTTATATTTTAGCCATAGTTGACTTAGTATTGGTAACTGATTAGGGGTACCTAAAATGTTTTGTGGGTAAAAAGGGGTACAGTATCTAAATAAATTTGAGAACCACCAATCTAGGTCATAGTTGCATACTGTTCCAGCAGGGAAAATTTTTTAGCCTATTAAAAAAACAATTTTTGTCAATCGAAGTAAGGAGCGACATTAATATTTAAAACGAACAGAAATTAGTCTATATATGAGGGGAGCTGCCCGCTCCTTGACACCTCGCTCTTTACGATAAAGTTTGACTCTTTGTAACAACTCTACTTTTTAAAGTCATAAAAAACTTAGCGTAAAGAGCGAGGTGTTGAGGAGGGGGCGGCCCCTTTCATAAACGAAATAATTTCTGTTCGTTTTAATTATTAATGTTTCTCCTTACTTTCAGTTGAAAAAACTTTTTTTTTTTTTTTTTTGGTGAAACTGTGTTGTTTTATTTGATTTGTTTTTGTTTCCAGTAAAACAAATATCCTGCCATATAGACATCTATTCTACCATATCTTTAAATAGGCCTACCTTTATAAATTTACCCTCATAGATCATGAGCGTGAGCAGTGGTGTCCAGATTCACAACATTTATTGAATATTTCACTGTATGATGTCTATATCCTTGAGTATAGGATAATATATTTATTTCAAACAAATTACTATCACAAGCCTAGAAGGGCCAAATTCGCATTTCAAAGTCATAAAAAAATATCATAAAAATAGTTCAATTTTATTCAATAAAATTGATTATATATTATAAAATATTTATATTTTATATTATAAAATTGAATATATAATTATACTCAATACTTCCTCTAACAATTTAACATTACAGTAGTGCCAGAACAAATGTAATTTTGAGTGTTCCAATATAGTAACAACAAAAAAGCAACAAGATTCTCTTTCTATAACCCCCAAAATCCACCATTGTTCAGTAAGTCTTGCTCAATTGTAGCCTACTTCAATTTATCAATTTTAGTCTTATCAATTTCAATAACTGGTCCTGAACCACCTAATTGCTCACTATTTTTTTATCAACAACATCAAAGCTGTTTTGTCCTATTAAAGGCTGCATTTTGCCATGCATCAAACTTGTTTTAACCTGTGAACCCATAAACTCAATGAACTGTGACAAAATCAAGAACATTAGGGGGGGGGGAGCATATAGTGGAGCTGCAGTCAGGATGTCTTAGCTACAATCATTCTGCATATTATGAAGTAAGAATTTTTGTTTTTGACCCTATTCTATAGCTAAAAATAGGAGAAAAGGGTATTATTTTTGAGCATTTTGAAGGTATCATAGACAGCGCAATCGCGCTGCCTAAGTAAAGAACAATGTTGGTACATGTATATTTTTTTCCTGTATACCAGGTCACTTTGTATCAAAGGAGCTGTCGTAGAAACTTCGAAAAGGACTCATTCGATTCGAAATTGGAGTGGCTTGTGCCCTTTTTAATAGTCGAAAGTGATTGGAAGGCAACTAACGCCCCTTCCAGGCCCACCATTTCCCCAAACACATCCAATCAAAATTTTGAGATAGCCATTTTAAAACAGTGTAGTTGAATTCCAGATAGAAATTATGTTTTTGAGGAGGACATTCTCCCACAGCCCTCAGGGCAAGGGTTGTAAGTTATGCCCTGGAGGCATATAAGGTTTTTTATAGAAAGTGTTGTCACAGAAACCTCAAAAAAGACTCATTCGATTGGAAATTCAAAGGGCTAGTGTCGTTTTTAATAGTCAAAAGTGATTGGAGGGCAACTAACCACCCGCGAATGTCCATCTTTTCCCCAAGCACATCCAGTCAAAATTTTAAGATAGCCATTTTGTTCAATGTAGGTGAAAGTTCTGAAAATTAGGTCTTTCAGGATGACAACCCCCCCCCCCCAAGCCCTCAGGGCAAGGGTTGTAAGTTATGCCCTGGGGGCATATAAGGTTTTTATGTAAAGCATTTTTGCAGAAACTTCAAAAAGGGCTTATTCGATTGGAAATTCAAAGGGCTAGTGACATTTTTAATTGTTGAAAGTGATTGGAAGGCAACTAACACCCCTTCCACGCCCACCATTTTCCCAAACACATTCAATCAAAATTTTGAGATAGCCATTTTGTTCAAAGTAGTTGAAAGGTCCAGAAATTATATCTTTGAGGATGAAATGCCCCCCACAGCCCTCAGGGTAAGGGTGATAAGTTATGCCCTGGGGGCATATAAGGTCTTTATTGAAAGCTTTTTCCCCCCTCACGCCCACCTTTTCCCCAAAAAAATCCTATCAAAATTTTTAGATAGCCATTTTGTCCAATGTAGTTAAAAGTTTTAGAAATTAGATCTTTGAGGATGAATGAACCCCCTCAGAGCCCTTGGGGCAAGGGTTGTAAGTTATGCCCTGGGGGCATATAAGGTTTTTATAAATAGAGATTGTAGTAAAAACTTCAAAAAGGGCTCATTCGATTCGAAATTAGAAGGGCTTGTGCCCTTTTTAATAGTCAAAAGTGATTGGGGGATAACTAACACCCCTCTCACACCCACCATTTTCCCAAACATATCCAATCAAAATTTTGAGACAGACATTTTGTTTGACATAGTTAAAAAGTCCAGAAATTATGTTTTTGAGGATGAAATTCCCCCCAAAGCCCTCAGGGTAAGGGTTGTAAGTTATGCCCTGGGAGCATAGAAGTTTTTTCTTATAGAAAGAATTGTCATAAAAACACAAAAAGGAATCATTCAATTGGAAATTGAAATGGCTAGTACCCTTTTTAGTAGTCAAAAGTGATTGGAGGGCAAGTAACCCCCCTCTCACGCCCACCATTTCCCCAAACACAACCAATCAAAATTTTGAGAAAACTATTTTGTTCAACGTTTATGTCTTTGAGGATGACAACCCTCTCACAGCCCTCAGGGCAAGGGTTGTAAGTTATACCATGGGGCATATAAGGTTTTTATAGAAAGCACTGTTGTAGAAACTTCAAAAAGGGCTCATTTGATTGGAAATTGAAAGAGCTAGTGCCCTTTTCAACAGTCAAAAGCGATTGGAGGGAAACTAGCTCCCCTCCCTAACCCACTTATTCACCAAAGATGTTCAATAACAATTATTAAATAACAATTTTCTCTAACGTGGTGAAAAGTTCTTGAATTGGTATATGTTGGAAAAAAATCCCAGTCCTCAGGACTAGTGTTGTAAGGTATGCCCTGGGGGTATATAAGATTTTTGTTGAAAGGGCTAGTGCCTTTTAATAGTTGAAAGTAATTGGAAAGCAACTAAGACCACTCTCACGCCCACCATTTCCCTGAACACATCCAATCAAAATTTTGAGATAGGTATTTTGTTTTATGTAGTTGAAAGTTCTTGAAGTTAGGTCTTTGAGGATGACAACCCCCTCACAGCCCTCAGGGCAAGGGTTGTAATTCATGCCCTGGGGGCATATACAAATTTTTACTGATGGATCTAAGTCAGAAGAGGGTGCTGGTTGCGCAGTAGTGATTCCCAGTATGTCAATTTCATATAGTTTCAAGTTACCAAGTAGCCTATCTATTTTTTCAATTGAGATGATAGCATTGTATAAAACATTAGATTTTATAAAGTCAGATGGACACGCGCAGAGATGGATAATTTGTTCTGAATCTGCATTATCCCTCAAGTAGCCTAGCCGATGGATAAACATGACCCTTGTCGTAAAATAGTTTAAAGTGTTCGTAAAATTGTTAGGTCATTAGAATTAACGGGGAATAATATACTTCTGGTATGGGTCCCAGCACCTGTTGGATTTGCTGGAAATGAATCTGCTGATAATATGGCTAAGTGGGGTATTTTAAATGGCCAGAGTGTATTTGTAAAACCCACACAAAGTGAATATAAAACATGTATTTATAATGTATTATGTGATAGGGAGAGAAATGAGTACATTAGAAATTGTATAAACCCAATTTTAGAGCTTTATGATTATAGGCCACCACCACCTGATGGACTAGTACATGATATTAGATTTGTTGCTGCTACTATTTTCAGATTAAGGACAGGTCATGCCAAAACCCGTTCAGTTTTGCATAAATGTGGCAGAACTGACTCTCCTTACTGTGATATTTGTAATGAGTATCATGATGTTTAACATATCCTAATGAAGTGTAGGAAATATGAGGCACACAGAAATGTATTTAGAAGTTTAATTTTGAAGTATTTCAGTTCGTTTACAATGAGAGCAATCCTAAGTCATGCTAAGTCCTCTAAGTGAGCCCATATAAAGCCTATATCATTATTGACTAAATACATAAAAAATTGTAATTTGCATAATGTTCTATAATATTTGTATTTTAATTGTTTTTTTTTTTGTGTTTTTTTTTTAGATATGTTACTTGACCATAGCAGAATGTGATGTGCAAAAAGGTGTCAGTGTTTTAATTAAGAACACTCTGTACAACGTCTTAGTACAAACCCATGATAGTTAAGTGTTGACGTGGCCTGTGCCAAACATATTTGTGTGATTCAATGTGACATGGCTCCATATAGGACCCAAGATTTAATAGAGGATCGCACGTATACAAGCGGTTGATTCGCTCAAACGTCAACTAAACAACAACAACTCAAAAAGGGCTCATTCTATTGGAAATGGAAAGGGCTAGTGCCCTTTTTAATAGTCAAAAGTGATTGGAGGGCAACTGTAATATTCTTACCTTTCTGTTCTAGGTGACCTGGGTTTCTATTTCAAATAAATAAACATCAAGACTTTCTACATGGTGTCAGATCCTCTAAAACAACAGGGAAGCCAACGTCTCATACCCTACAATGGATTGGACAAGTGATAACCTTAAAGAGGCGTGGACAAGATTTAAGAATCAAGTAAAACTGATGTTCAAAGTACCCCTTAGCGGAAAGACAGAAAAAGTGCAATGCGCCACCCAGCTGATCTGGCTTAGAGATAAAGGGCGAGACATTTTTAATACCTTTACAATTACAGCTGATGAACAGGACAAAGTTCTACTGTACATGGACAAGTTCAGTGAATATTTCCTCCCTCAGTGCAATACAGTGTTTCAAAGATATCTCTTTCATAAATATGATCAACGAGATAGTGAACCAGTGAACCAATACATAACTGATCTGAATCTTTTGTCTTGTGAATGTGCATATTCCACAACAGCCATGAGGGATGAAATGGTAAGAGACCAACTTGTATGTGGCATCTCTTCAGCAAAAGTCAGAGAGAAACTCCTCCAAGCAGGTTCCAATCTAACTCTGTCACAAGCAATTACCATAGTGCGAACACATATAGAAACCCAGGTGCAGCTTAGGACAATGTCACAGCCTGATACTTGTGGCAGCCAAGCTTATCAAGAAACATGCATAAAGCATGAAGTGGATTTTTTCAGACGATGTAAGACAATGCTATTTCTGTGGAGGGGATTATTCACCTTCCCACAAATGCCCCGCAAAAGGAAAAATATGCAGTAACTGTGACAAACCAAACCATTTTGCAAAGGTATTGAAAAGCTGCAAAAAGGTGGTGAACGTAATAAATCAACGACATCAAACAAATGAGCATCAACCAGACAGCAATGATGAGCTCTTCATTGACACCATAAACATGAACAAAGGGGATGATCAACCATATGTGAAGCTCCTAATCAATGAACACATCAGTATCACTTTCAAAATTGACACGGGTGCACAGGCCAACATCATACCTGAAACATTTTTAATACCCTTAAACCAAGGCCCAAAGTCAATAAGACACTACAAATTCTTACTAATTTTGGAGGACAGAAGATCCCAACGCTTGGTGTTTGCAGCCTTAACTGCACATATACCAACGGATGCACTGAGACACAGCCCTTCTTCATAGTGAAAGACGCCCCCATCCCAATCCTAGGCTTCGAAACCAACAAGAAACTAAAATTAATTAAGCTGATACTGTGACAAAACCAAACCCATTCATCGAGGAATTCAAAGACGTATTTCAAGGTATAGGACAGCTCAAAGGTGAGTGTCACATAACACTCAAAGAAGGAACCGAACCTAAGGCTGTACCAGCCAGACGCATCCCAATATCTCTCCAAAACAGGTTCAAGAAGGAACTAGACAGGATGGAGGCACTTGGGGTCATCAAAAAGGTTACTTACCCCACAGATTGGGTAAATGCTGCAGTTGTGGTTGAAAAGCCTCCGGGTCTGCATTGACCCACAGGACCTGAACAAGGCCATCAAAAAACCCCACCACCCAATGCCCACATTTGACGAAGCAATACTAAAACACTCCAGCGCTAAATTTTTCATCAAGCTGGACGCCCATCACGGATATTGGTCTCTTGTCCTTGACAACGAATCATCTCATCTAACAACATTTAACACTCCATACTGCCGATACATGTTCAAACGCATGCCATTTGGGTTGATTTCAGTGCAGGATGAATTTCAACGCTGTATGGAAGAGGCATTTGAAGGCATTAAAGGTTTTTCCGTCATAGTCGATGACATCATTATATCTGGGGAAACCATAGAGGAGCATAACGCAAATGTTCGCAGTGCACTAATCAGAGCACGCAAAAGGACTGTGAAATTCAACCTAAAAAAATGTGTGTTTGGGTGCGACAGCATACCATACTTTGGACACATAATATCAAAAGGTGGTATCCACCCAGACCCATGAAAGGTCTGTGCACTGAAAGAAATGAGAGCCCCATCTACCAGGGATGAACTACAGACCATACTGGGAATGATGACCTACCTAGCAAGGTACATCCCCGATCTAGCATCACTAAATCAGCCCCGACGTAACCTAGAAAAACAGCAACAGCTCAAGTGGGAACCACAACATGATAGTGGCATTGAACAACATCAAAGAATCCATTTGCAGCTCATTGACATTTTTTGATCCAAAAGCAGGGAACATCGAACTACAAGTTGACGCTTCGAAGTTTGGCCTAGGAACCACCCTTATTCAGAATGGGAAGTCAATCTCCTTTGCATCACACTCGTTGAACACCACCAAGCAGAACTACTCGCAGATAGAAAAGGAACTATACGCTATTCTCTTTGGCTGCATACACTACCACCAGTACTTCTATGGCCAGAAGTTCATAATCATATCGGATCACAAGCCTCTCCAAGTGATCCTGAACTACCCAATATCAAAGTCGTCGCCAAGAATCCAGCGGATGCTACTGAGAATCCAATCATACAGCTTCACCATAACATTCCACTCAGGCAAAGAAATTCCAACCGCTAATGCCCTGTCACGCATGCATCTCCCTGAAGAGGATGGAAGGATGCAAAAAGAGATCGAATCATATGTGCATTCTGTTATGTCAATCCAACCAATCAGCAATGACAGACTTAAAAAGCTCAAACTAGAGACAACAGCTGACACTCAATTGGTTGAGCTGGCTAAGACAATCAAAAGTGGTTGGCCAGCATCCAGAAGAAACCTCCCAGCAATTCTCACCCCATTCTGGAAAGTCCGGCATGACCTAACGGTCATAGACCAAATTATACTAAAAGGAGATCGCCTGGTCATACCCAAAAACTCCCGCAAAGATATCCTCAACTGCATACACGTATCACATCTGGGTATCAAAAAAACTAAACAGCATGCTCGCTCAGTCATTTTTTGGCCAAGGATGACAAAAGATATTGAAGAACATATCAAACACTGCTATGCATGCACCAGACTCCAGAACTCTAACCAGAAAGAGCCCTTGAGGCCACATGACATCCCTGACTTACCATGGGAAAAAATCGGTTGCGACCTCTTTTACAAAAACGGGGAATACTTCCTCATTACAGTTGACTATTACAGTCGATTTTTCGAATTAGATAGATTGGGAAGCAGTACAAATTCTAACCAAAAAAATCCGTACCTGAAAAATCACTTTGCTCGTTATGGAATTCCTTGTATGCTCATTACCGACAACAGCCCACAATTTACTTCATCTGTCTTCCAAAAATTCATATCGGATTGGGAAATATCTCAGACCACATCCTCACCACAGTTCCCCCAATCAAACGGATTGGCAGAAAGGTCCATACAGACGGCCAAAGATATCCTGAGTAAAACCGATATTGCTGGAAATGATTTTGAGCTGGTGTTGCTAGAGTACAGGATCACCCCAGTTGATGGTCTGGCCTCCCCATCACAATTGCTAATGAGCAGAAATATCAGATCAATAGTCCAATGCACCAAAGAAGTACTTGCACCAAAGACCATTCACCACAAGCAATTTCAACAGAATTGAATGAAGCAACAGTCACGCCAGAGCAAGTACTATGATTGACAGTCAAAGCAACTGAAACCCCTACAAATTGGACAACCTGTACAGGCCCAAATCGACGGCAAACTCTGGCAGGCGGGCATTGTCAAAAGAGCAGATGTGAATCCCAGATCCTACATAGTTGAGACAAATGACAGAGCAACCTACAGAAGGAACAGGCGCCACATAAAGATAGTCTGTCAGCAACCTCAGTCACCAGACGCCACCACAACTGAAGAGATTCCCCATACAGATACTCCAACCACACCACTGAGTCTATCAGAAACAATGCCTACCCCCGTCCCTAGAACACCAGATGAAAACCGTCTGAAACTCTTCACTCGCATTCATAGCCCAACATTTAACAGGCCCATACCTGTACCAAGCACCAGTCAAGTGACCCATACAGAACTCCATGATACCCCCTACATAACCCATACCGGTCGCGCTGTGAATCCAGTCCAGAGGCTTAACCTGTGAAATGTTAATCCGTGAATTACAGTAATACCACCACCCCCCTTTTTCAAAAGTGAAGTGAACATTGTGAGAAAAAAAAAAAAAAAAAAAGGGGGAGCAAGCCTAGCGCCTCCTCATAAAGAAATATAGTAATGTATTATGGCAGTGTGTTTAGTATTTAAAAGTGGAATTTGTTTATTATGTTTTGTACCAGCCCTACTATGCCCACCCTCCCATTTTCCCATTATGTTTAAAAAATAAATGCTGCCTTAAGATTAAATCAAAATGCACTGTGTTAATGCTAACTCCCACTTTACTGAACATAATTTGCACTTTCCTGAAAAAAATACAAATGAATGTGCATTGTCAGTTTAATATACATATACTGATATTTAGTAATCAAAATGTTCATATTATTTGATTTACTAAAGTTTTTATTTATTGTAATTTCTGTTCATTTGGGGTTTCATTTATTTATTGATGCTGATTTGTGATACTTTCATGGTTGGTAGATTATTTGATTTTATTTTTGCTCATTTTTGGTTTAATGGAGTTCTTCACTTTTCTTTGAAAAACTTACTTTGTGGAAAAAGTTTTTTTAATTAATCATAAATAAAGGGCTTAAAACTGAATTTCCCAGGAAAGGGCATAAAAAAGGACATCAAGTGGTGTCTTTACCTAATTTGTAGCTCAGTAATGAAACCTTTGCTGCAGAAAAACCCTGAATAGCCCTATTACCTTAATTACCTTAATTTGCACTTCGGAGCAAATTAAGGTCCATACTGGATCTGTTGTTCTCCGGGTCAAATGATGGCAAAAATTCGTCACTGTGTTAGGGCCCAGTGACACGCCATAGGAGAGGTCTGCTGGAGAGATGCAATTTAAGCCCACTCAGTAGCAGTGGCCACGAGGTAGGTATGGCCTGTAAAGACCATTCTCAGTGGTATAGAGCTGACACCGCCGCACAACAGCAACTTTGGATCGAGTATGTGAGATGGTTGGGTATGACAAGCGGCATCAGCCTCCTAGCAAGACACTCATTATGATAAAGTTGGCATCAGTCAGTAGTAGAGTGGGACGGACAGTCCCACTCATATTTCCATGGCTTGTTATTCCATTCCTTGTCAAGTCTGGACTTGAAGGACGCAGCCGTAGGTGCAGTCGCCGTCTCAGCTTGAAGGCTATTCCAATCGTTGACAACACGCTTGGAGAAGAAGTGTTGCTGCGTTCGTGTTTTAACAAAACGTTTTGACAGCTTATGTGAGTGTCCTCTTGTATGGTGCTGACTTGAATGTTTGGTAAAGAGGGGGTTATTTGGTTGTGCATTAACTACATGTATTAACTATGTATTAACTACAATTTTTCTGTATAGCCTACTATGTGGTAAGAATTGTTTTCAGTAAATTTGCAGTTTTCAACATAATTTAGCTAGGACAATATGAATACAACACTTGATGCCTTTTATATGCTCTTCCATGATTCAATAATTCAACATGAATATCCTTAATTTTGCTCCAAGCTGTGATTTAAGGTAAGGTAATAATTGCTTCTGGAGGATACATAAGGAAGAAATCTCAACCATGAAAGGAATCATGCCCTGCAGAGTCCCAAGTCTGTTAAATGAAGAGGGTTGGGCTATGGGCTTGCAACCAGCACCCTGGATATTGAGGGACTGCCCTCAGCAGAACAAACTGCTGCTACTGACAAATCAAACCTCTCAAGCTCTACCACAGTGAACACCAATATCACCTAGAATCCTGAAAGTTCAACTCATGGGTGCTCATGCAAAACTGACAGCAGTAGTATGCTAAACAGCTACCATTGACACTCCTGATGAATCAAAACACAAATTCTACAGAACACTCAACTCCATAGCCAAAGACATGCCACAGCAAGTTTTCTAGGAGACTTCAATGTAAAAATAGGAAATGACATATCATTTTCTCCACAAGTCCTTGGTGAGCATAGCCTAGGCTAGCAAAACAAAAATGGGGAACTACTGATAGACTTCCCACTTGTTGATGACCTTCTAATAGGAGGGATTGTATTTGCCTGCCAGGATGTAAACAAATACTCATGGACATCCTCAATGGCCTTACCCAAAATCAGATTGACCATTGTCTCTGGAGCAAAAGGTGGAGATCAAGCCTACTTAATATAAGGGGCTACAGAGGAGCTGACATTGGATCAGAACACAACCTGATGGCAGCAAAAGTTGGCCTCAAATTATAAAGACACAAAAGTCCCAAAAAGACTCCCTCAAACCCAATCTTTGACTCAAAGAAACTGCAGGTGACAGAATTCAAGCAAGCCTTGAAGATGCAGAGCAGATTTGAAGCCCTGTCTTTACCAGATGATGCTGACAACAAACAAACCTGAGAAAGCCACAAAGCTCTACTTTCACAATGCTGCAAAAGCCACCATTGGCTACCACAAGACTCAAAAGGACAAATGGCTGTGTGACAAAACATAGAACTACATAGAGAAAAGGAAAAAAGTAAAAACATCACTTGTCTAAAGACAAGTCCCAAATGCCAGACCTTCAGAAACAAAAAATATAGAGCTGCATATAAAGCATTGAAAAAGAGTGCCAGAAATAACAAGAGAGATTTGATTGAGCAGAAAGCTGAACAGGCAGAAGAAGCAGCAAAGAGAGGTGACTCAAGAACATATATAAAATCACCATTTATATTTACATTTAAATCACCCTTATTTTATTTATTTATGGCTTTTTGTTACCATGCAAAGAGTTGAAGAGCAATCTTTTTATTCCAGTATCTGAAGATATTATTATTTATCTATTGTTGAGTGTATAAGCCCACACAAGTTATTCTCACCATGGGTCATTAATTTGATAGTTTGGTGAAAATATTTTATTGATTAATAAAGAAATTGAATCAATGAAATAATTGGCAAGAATTCTTCTATTACGTATGGACTAGTAAAAGCCTCCATGGGCATCCTGATAGCCAAGCAGTCTGCAGTGAACAAAGTCTAGGCTAACAACTTTAAAAAGCTGATGATCAGACAACCCATCAGAGGTTCTAGCAAAAACTTTGTTCCCCTTAAATGTTAACACAGATCCACAAAAATCATAGCAGCAACAAAAAAACTCAAAAACTAGAAAGTCACCTGGCAAAGACTGAATTTCCACAGATATAATAAAACCAACTATTCTCAAATGCTTGACTTTCTGGACAGCTTTATTTGCAGCAATCTGGGTGACAGCCAAATTACCATCTGACTAGAAACACAGAACCCTTGTGAGCATCTTCTTAGAAAAAGGGTACAACCCTCCCACCCAACAGGCAGGGAAGCTTCATGCTTTATATACCCAGCAAATCACTGTCACAAATTTTAATGCAGATAATCATCTCACAGCTAACAGACACCTCTGTGAAAAGCAACAGAGATTCAGACATGGTATAAAACATTCTTGGGCAGACATGGTATATACTTTATGGCTAATGATGGAAGAAAGCAGAATTTGATCTATGTGATATTCATTGATTTTGAGAAGGCAGTTAACCCAATGGACTGTCAGAGTCTGTGGAATTTTGTACTGCCCTACAGAAACCCCAAAAAGACAGTTTTAACTTATGTTAGAAAAACAGTTACTATCTTTTGAAATTAAACCTGGGCAATTAGTGTTTTTGCACTAGAAATAAATCTATCAGAAGAGGCTATTGCTACCTTGAATAAAACAAAGCAATTAGAAATATCTATAATTATTAAACTTTTCTGGCAGTAATAAACACTTCAAGTACTTGAAGTGTATGTGATAAAACTCTGAGATCACATAATCACATTTTGAGATCAAGACAACCCTCCAAGTTCTGGCTGCAATGATATATACTGAAAAGTGAAGTAAGTTTTTCCCCAGTCTATGTTCAAACAAAGACTATATCTTGATGAAAATAAAACAAAATGCACAGCCATATCAGCCTCACCCCAAGCACTGCTTGTGGAAACCAACAGTTAGAACAAGTTGTCCATTTCAAATACCTTCAAGAGTGACTTTTATTGTGACTCTTTAAGAGCAATGTCATACCAGTTCTGCCTTATGCAGCATAAACCTGGCACTTGAACCACAAACAAGAGAGGAGAATTCTTACTTTTGAGACCTCTCGGAAGAATTCTCAACATTCGCTGGCAACAGAGGATAGAAACCAATCCATATGTGATCAAATGAGTCAGCCTCTTATGGCAGATTTTTCAATGGAGATATCATGGCCAAATTCTGCATATGGACAATCCCTGACAGAAAATGTTATTTTTAAGATAAATTTGCAGGAACTTTGAAAAAGAACCTGAAAGGCTCAAAATGTGATTTCCCTCAGAAGCAATTATTGAATCATGAAAGAGCGTAAAAAGGCATCAAATAATGTAGTCACTAATCCTAGCTAAAATAGGCTATATTGAAAAATACAAATTTATCTTCTTTTCCTAATATGTTTCCTTCTAATGCTATGTTTGGGAAAACAGAACCAAAAGTTCCATCCAGTGGTTTGTTCACCCATGCATGAAAGCTGATATTGCTAAACTAATCTGGGTAAAATTCTAGTTTAGCAACTTTTGCTCATCTTGGAAAGGGGTTAGGTTAGGAAAATGAAACTTCAGGGGTGGGTCTACAGAATAAAGTATGCCCTGGGAAGGTATTTTCAAGTATATAGGCTACCTTTACTCCTTCTCCCTCTTGAGGACAGTGACCTTTAAAAAACTTTGATTTATAAAACTAAAACCTTGCAAAATAGATCTTTTGCTTAAATGAAGTATAACAAAATTGTTTTCAGCTTCAGAACTTTGCTCAATCTCAACTTATGAGGTTTCAAAGATCTGCAAATACATTTCCTAAAGCAGCATTCACAAGCATGTCTAGCTAGAGTCCCATGTCTAGACAGAATTCAATGTCTAGGCAACAACCATTCAGAAAGTAAAATTCAGCACTTAGCTAGACATGCTATACATTCAATTCTAGACTTGAGAATTCAATGTCTAGGATTTTTGATTACAGCCAAACAGAATGTGTCAAGTTCCACTATTTTCATTATTTCTCTTTGCATTTTTAAACTGAAATTTAATTTTTGCTTTCTCATTAATTGTTATTTTTTTCATTTTACAAAAATATACAACACCAGACATAATAGTGAAGCAAATTTAATTACCTTAATTTCCACTTCAGAGCAATTAAGGTCCATACAGGATCTGTTGTGCTCTGGGTCAATGATGGCAAAATTTTATCACTGTACCAGGGCCCAGTGACACACCATAAGAGAGGTCTGCAGGAGAGATGCAATTTAAGCCCAAAGCAGTATCAGCCTCCTAGCAAGACACTCATTATGATGAAGTTGGCATCAGTTGGTAGTTGAGTGGGATGGACAGTCCCACTCATATTTCCATGGCTTGTCATTCTATTCCTTGTCTAGTCTGGACTTGCAGGACACAGCCATGGGTGCAGTTGCCATTTCAGCTTGAAGGCTATTCCAATTGTTGACAACAGGCTTGGAGAAGAAGTGTTGCCACATTTGTGTATTGACTGAACATTTTGACAGCTTTTGTGAGTGTCCTCTTGTATGGTGCTGACTTGAATGTTTGGTAAAAAGTGGGTTATTTGGTTGTGCTAAACCAAGGCAATTATCTTGCTTATCTTATCCATTATCTTGTGACAGTAAAAATCGGGATTACAATTTTGAAAGTTTTGCCTGCATAAGCTCTCTTGATTGGCTAGAAATGACAATTTGAAACTAAATTTGTAGTTTTAACTAAGCAACAAATTTTACTTGTGAACAGTTGTTGCCTAGACATTGAATTCTGGCTAGACATATGTCTAAACATGAGATTCTAGCTAGATATGCTTGTGAAAGCTGCTTAAATTAAAATATGTTTTCTAAAAAACCAATGATATGGCTTAAAATTTTACTCAAATAGGCCTAACAAGAATTGCATTTTCAAACTAAAACCAGAGAAACAGAAAGTGATAACTGAAAATTAAGGTAAAATGTTGTTTTGTCAAAATTTCAATAGGTATTGTCAAGTAGGCAAATTTCTAAGACTTAGAAATCAGAAGAGTGTTTACATGGAAGCTTGGCAACACCTTCCTAGGGTATGTATGATTAATTACTGTAAGTTTCATTTCCCCAACCTAACCAATTTCTAGGATAGCAAAAAGTAACTAAACCAGAATTTTAACCTAACCTGCGCAGTGTGGAAAAGCAAGCTTGCAAGCTTGGACAAGCCTATGATTTTGAGGGCTGATATTTAGGAGTCTATCCAATATTTAGCCTACCTGTCTTTTGTTCATTTTCTTGAAATCTTCATACATTTGCTTTACATCCATGGCTTAAAATTTTTCTTCCTTTTTTGATTTTCTTTAAGTTCAACCGCTCTGTCTAAAGCAAGTAATACTCTTTATGATCTAGCCTAATACTCTTTAGCAGGTCAGGGATGAGCTGGCTTTGGGTGAATATTTTCTATTCCGATAAAACTGTAATTTAATTTTTCTATATGAATAAACTTCCCTTCTTGTTCGAAGTAGAAGAAGAAATGGATCTTTTGTTGTAAAATGAATGCTAGAAGACAAACATTTGAATTGGTAAAAACCCTGTTTATTTCACTATGGTTTTTATTTCGTTTCTTCTGAGGTAAAAATCGTCGACTAAGGTCACTATAGGGATACTCTACGTAAGGAACCAAGGGAAATTTGTAACATAACCTAGGATGATAGGGCTACATCACTTGAAAGTTGGTGTTGTTTATGCTCTTTTGTATTTCAATAATTTATTTTAGAGGAAATTACATTTTGAGCTGTTAAAGGGGTAAATTGTCAGCTTACAACATGATTTAGCTAGGATAGAAGTGAATAGCCTATATCACCTTGATGCTTTTTTAGGCTATGCTCTTTCATAATTTGGTAATTGCTTCTGGGGTAAATTATATGGTAAAATTCTATTTTAGCTACTTTTGGCGTTCAATATATACCAAATCATATTATTGAGTTAGGAATAACTCTAATCACCACCGCTAGGCCTTTTTTTTATGCGTATAAATACTATAATAAGCTTTTATATCGTTATTTAACTACAGCCCCCCCCCCCGATAGAGCTCAAGGCATGGGGATTGGTGGTATATCGGAGAGAGGGGGGGGGGCTGAAATTCATTTCTGACAGAAATGCTTATTATAGGCCTATTCATAATCAGCATAAAAAAGGCAATCAATATGTACCAAATCATATTATTGAGTTTCAAATAAAGTGAATACACCATTCAATGCCTTTTTTATGCTGATTACGAATATAATAAGCATTTCTATCTGAAATGAATTTCAGCCCTGCTCTATATAGGCTATACCTAACCTAACCCTGAATTGGCATATATAGGGGGGGGGCTGAAATCATATCAGATAGAAATGATTATTATATTTGTAATCAGCATAAAAAAAAGGCATCAAATGGTGCATTCACTTTTGTCCTAACTCAATAATATGATTTGGTAAATATTTACCCTTTTGGCTATCTTGGAAAGGGGTTAGGTTAGGAAAATGAAACTTTCAGGGATGGGTCTACAGGCTAAAGTATGTCCTGGGAAGGTATTTTGAAGTACCTACATCCACTCCTCCCTCTAGAGGCTCCTGAAATTTGCCTGCATGACAGTCTGATCTAAACTAACCTGTCCCCCCACCTAATTAATATGCAAATATATAGCCCGTATTATGTAATTCCAATGTATTCTGCCCCCCCCCCCCATTTGTTTTCCCCTGATTGTAAGCTAATTGTTTCTTAATACAGACAGATAAAATTGGCTTGTCCTCAAGTTTTACACAATGTAAACTTGAGTGTTGGTGGTATAATACATAAGTACCCTGTAATCCATCACACATTCAACTATTATGTACTTAAGGTTAATATATTATGCCTAAAACCTAGAGTAAAAGAAAATAAGACTCAAACTGAATTGCAGAAAATGAGAAAACAGTATCACCCTTTTGATATTTTGAAAAAACAACATTTTACCTTAATTTTCATTTGTCAGTTTCTTATTCTCTGGCTTTAGTCCTGAAAATGCAATTCCTGTTAGTTGATTAGAATTTTAAGCCATATCAATGTTTTTTTTCTTCAAAATTTAGGAAATGTATTTGCATAACACACAGATTTGTAAAGATCATCAAAGGTCATACCACTCTAGAGAGAGAAGGAGTAGAGGTAGGTACTTCAAAATACCTTCCCAGGCCATACTTTAATCTGTAGGTCCATCCCTAGAAGTTTCATTTTCCTGGTCTAGCCCCTTTCCAAGATAGCCAAAATAGAATTTTACCAATTATATTTTTAATCCTTAAAAAGCTATAAACTGTCCATAGTTAGCAAAAGATTAAATACATGTTTTTAGATATACTGGTTAGTGAGAAAAAATCACTGTTAATGTCACAGTAAAATTGATGTCATTTTTGAGGGGTTTCAGGCTCTTTTTAAAAATTCCCATAAATTGATTTTCAAAACAACACTCTATTATTAAGACTATGAAAAGTAATAATTCTTATTCCCTTAATCAGCTACAAATAGTAATTTTTTCTCACTAGATGGTTTCTTAGAGATTTGTTTTTAAACTTTTGGTTACTATGGGCTGTTTTATCTTTTGGGTTCCCATTAAGCGCTCAAAATGGAATTTTGGTACTTTTTAAATAGCTGGTACCCATGTGATATATTGTATAGGGAAGGTGCTAAAGGAAACAAGTCAAATGGGTAATTGTCAATAGAGAATTAGATTAGATACTGGTCTACCATTGTGTTTACAATAGTTAAACTATTGTTTTTGGGGATTTAGGGAGGGAAAAGGCACCTAGGTTAGGGCAGGTTATGTATTTAATATATGCTATGCTTTACCAACCCCCCCCTCCCCTAATTTTCAAATATATAGCCCAAATGTGTTTCTAAGCTATTATATTTTCATCACATTTTGTTTTATTTCATCAACATTAACCAAACTTGACTTCTTGCATGGGTACCAGCTAATTGAAAAGTGCTGGAATTTCCCCCAGGACAGTTATTGAACTATGAAAGAGCATAAGAAAAGGTGTCATGTAATGTATTCACTTTTGTCCTTGATAAATTATGTTAAAAACTGCAAATTTATTCTAAAAGGGCTCAAAGCATCCCATAGTAATAACTTTTCTAAGAAAAACTGGCTAGTGAGAGATTCTCATTTGCAGCTGATTAAAGAATAGAAATTATTATTTTCTTTATTTGTTAATATGAAAACAAATCTGTACTGATTTTTGAAGATCCTTAACCTAACCTATGTTTTAAAAAGCCTGAAACCCCTCAAAAATGATGTCAGTTTTGTTGTGATTTTATTTTTGAGGGGTTTCAGGCTTTTTAAAATATAGGTTAGGTTAAGCATAAAAAAGGCATCAAGTGGTGTATTCACTTTCATCCTAACTAAATTATGTCTAAAACTACAAATTTACCATAAACAATATGAAATTTTAGAAAATACTTCTAAACATTCCACAATCAGTTCTTTATGTTTATGTTATGTCTTCAACATTGTCATAGACTTTTTTATAATTGTTTAGTGTAATAAGCTTGTTAAAGCTTACCACATTTTGGTACTAATAAATAAGTAATTACTTACATAGCCTTTATCATTCCTAAAAATGTGTTGATTTAATTTAATTGCTTTTTCTTTCTACAATTAGCTATCTTTTGATGCCTACTGCAAAATACTTGATTTTCAATATATGTATATATATATACATATATTATATATATATATATATATATATATATATATAGTTATGTCCCAGTGTCCCTCCTCTACATTTAATGCATGTTTTGAGCCCAAGTCTATGTACAATAGCACTGCTTTTGTATTATTTTTGTACTTGTTTCTCATTAAAATTTGGTTTGTAAGTCTAAACAGTTCCAATTAGAAGAAAAACCAAACTGTCATATCAAACAGTTTGTGGTAACAAACTGTCAGTAAAGAGCAACTCAGCTCAATAGTGACCAAAACTCTAAAAAGCAGAATTTAGTAACAATTGATACATCAAAATATTTAAATTTGTATGGTGATTCCAAATATATAAAGTTATTTAAGTTCAATGTCACCCATGAAAAGCTACAACCCTTCAAAAATTTGTTTGATTCTCAAAAAAAAGGGGGACAATACCTCTAAAAAGTCAAGCAGTTTTAATGAAAATCACACCATCAGATTCAACATATCAGATAAACTAATGGTAGAGGTTTCAAGCTCCTTCATACAAAAATGCAGAATTTGCCAGAAGAAAAATCACAGATGCATTTTTTTCTTGTTTTTACAGGGTGAATGTATTGAATGAGTGATCCTAGAAGAATTAAAGATGGCTCATTTGATCAGAAATCAAAAGTTCTAGTGTCCTTTTTAAGTGACCAAAAAGATTGGAGGGGAACCAGCCCACACCCCCTTTTTCCCCAAATTCATCCAATCAAAATGTTGATGTAGCTGTTTTATTCAGCATAGTTGAAAGATCCAATAAGTATGCCTTTATGGATGATATGACCCCCTGTTACCCCTGGGGAAAGGGCTTTAAGTTGTATCATTTGCCCATTGTTTGCATATGATATTTGTTATTGGGAAATATATAGAAATTGTTTGGGAGATATTTTTTAGGGAGGATTTTTACATGGAGAATTTTCCAGGGTAAATTCTATAAAGGAGGAAGGGAAAGGGATTTCCCGGCATGATTTGAGAAACAGTCAGAAATCAAATAAAAAAGTTGTTCAGCTGAAAATAAGGAGCAACATTAAAAACCTAAAACAAACCAAAATTATTCAGTATATAAGGGGGGCTGCCCCTTCCTCGACCCTTGCTATTTGTTTGACAGAGAGGAAGGCTAACTCCTCTTAGCAAATATTTTTGCTAATTCTTGATTTATATAGGTTTAAAAAATTAGTAAAAATGTGCCTTGAAAAAAAAATAGTATGGCCTAAAAACCTGCTATGAATAATTGAGATTATGTCTTACATACCTATAGGCAAAGAAAGGTAGATTCAAGCCAAACTTAAGAGAAAAGTTATTTTGTTGAAGCCATAAGAAATGGTCTTTAGAATGTGCAAAAACTTAAGAATGTGTCAAACTGTATGAAAAGCCTTAATAATTCCAAGCCTTAGTTATAGAATGGAAATAGGAGCTTGAAAATTTATTTTGTGGCTGAATTTAGGCTCTGAATTCATTTATGGAAGTTTCATTGGTGTCAACTCAGTAGGGTTGAAAAAAAGTCCATCATCTAAAGTTTTACCCTGTTTGAATTTTACAAAAAGCATTTGAGTCTCTGTTCCAAGTTCCTTGAAAATGGATTGTCAAAGCCAAGACAAGCTGGCATGACTTTTTCAGAGCTGTATAAAAATGATTAATTTCACTTGTGGCCTTACAGAGTATTTAAAAATATCTCTTCTTTAATACAGTTTAATCCATCAAATGCTCAAAATATCAAACCCCAAAGACTGAATAGATAAGTTTTGAATGTTTTTTTTTATTATTCTTAGTCAATTGGTAGTTTATTTCTGCCACAAAAAGAACATGTCCAGCTATTTACAAATTGAACTGTTTGGTCATTTGAGAAATAGAGCTTTGGAGTTACTAATCCTATTGTTCGATACTACTGTAATAAAAATAAAAAAATATTAAAACTTAACAAAATCGAAATAAATCAAATAAAGAAAAAAACTAAGGAAATAGCATGAAAGTATTCAGGGTATAAATTTGTAGAAATACTTTATCAATGAGGGATTATTTTTTGTTTTCTCTCTTTTATTAAACAAAATTTTGCCATTGATTAAACAAAAACTCTTTCCTTCTCATTTTTCATAATTGGGAAAGAAGTTTTCTAACCTAGAACCCCTCCATTGGGTATGTCATTATAAATTAATGATATTGAGGGGGACCTTCCCCTCTCTTGGACATGCACATGTTCACACAGAGTGATCCCTAGAGGTGTCCAGGTGATCCTCTCAGAGATAAGAAGGAATTAAAAAAAGTTTATTTTATGCCATTATTTTTCTGTTCATGAAGAGAGGTTGATTAAATTAATATCAGATGGATTGATACAATTCTCTCCTATCTCCCTCTTATGGGGCATCCCCAGAATTATATAAAACAGCCCAAATGTAATAGATGCTCCAATTTTAGACATTAGAAGGCAGACAAGTACCAGAGGCTGTGTCAAGTTTGTTTAGTACAGTTTTACTTCATAGGACCTTAGGAAGATTTCATTACAAAAAAGAAGATTCTTACTCAATTGGCACTATTGGATATGAAGATGTTGACTGTGATTTTATTGATTTCACATATGTAAGTAAACATTTTTATGTGAAATGATAATCAAAACAATCAAAATAGTCCACCTGTTATATTGATATGTTTGTAAATATGTTCTGAAATCACACTGGCTGTACAGAGCATACAACAAAACAACAAAGAATAAAAAAAAATATTAAAGTCTTTTCTTGATTGACATCATTTACCCTGCCAGCAGAAATTTTTGTTGGTGGGTCATTTTTGAAGAGGTGGCTATGATTGGGCAGCCTTTGAATATTCTGATAGCCATGATGGGCTTTCCAGCTGAAGCTGACTCTGCTGCTGACAGGTTGGTTGATGTCAATCAAGACAAGAATTAATACACAAAAAACTGAATGAGGGTGATTTTCAGCTAGTGAATAAAACCAAAAGATATAGCTGATATTTCAATAACAATACAGCAAAAGGGAAAATACAACAACAATGAAAAAAAAGCTTACCTTCTGCACTACAGACAACTGTTCAGAAGTGTTTGCTGAAATATCTAATTTGTCTTTTTGTGTTGTTAAATGGCTGATAAACACCTTTTTTTGGATTTTTTTCTTAATTATTTTTCTTTGTTGTATTATATGGGATATATTTATGCCTGTGTATAGTGAGTATGAGTGAAAGATTCAGCCTACTCAAAGAAACCTGGGAAACTGAGATATTAAAATCCAAATTATTTGAAGTTTCAGACACTCCCCTCAAAAGATCTTCCAGCCCCACTTTTCTTAATTTGTATTTATTTAATTTGTTAATTAATTATATGTTAATTTATTTAATTAATCAATTAAGATAAATTAGTTAATTAACGAATTATAAATTATAAATAAATTAATTAAAATAAATAAGTTAATTAATTAATTACATTTTACTAATTATAATGTTAATTAATTTTCTAATTACTTAATTTGTAAATTAATTTGTATTTGTAATATTATAAAGGCTGCCTTGGCCTTAACTCATTCAGAACTATTAAAAATAGTTACCTTCAACACTTTTTATTTCTTCATAACATAGAAAAAAAAAGAGCTAATTTAACATAATAGTGTATAGAACTGTAACAATGGTAGATAATTGCAGTATGTTATGTTTTTGGCATATTGCCAGTACTGTTATACTTTTTGAAGAATGTTAGGAAGAATGTCATTCTTTTTTTTTATGTTAGGAAAAATGTATTTTTTTGGAAAAGTAGTGGCTGATGATGTCATAATGTTATAGGTTGTCTGGAGTTTACCATCTTTAGTTTTTTATTATTACTATAATTATTCCACCTCCTCAGCTCTCTTCTCAGTAGTACCAATGTCTTTACAAAGCTAAACAAAACTATTTGCTTTGTTTATGAACCACCTAAACATAAAAAACAAATAAACAAAAAAAAATCTTTACCTTATCAATAAATCTCAAAGTTTCAGCAGTCAAATTTTTGAAGGCTTTTTATTTCTTCATGCGAAAAGAATAAAATTAAATTTTTATAATATGGGCAGTTGCAAGATATGCCTTTGAATGAGTTTTTTTAAATTTAATTCTTTGCCAATTGGTAGCTTATTCTTCCATTAAAAGAATATGTTTAGTTATTTACAGATTGAACTGTTTCATCATTTAAGGAATAGGCTTTTAGAGTTACTAAACCCCTTGGCTGAGGTTACTTTCTTCCATTGGAAGAAAAACATATCTTGGGAAAATAAATGCTCTGTTGGGAGGAACACTGTATTAGGTAGGCAGGGATTCAAATGGAAGTTGTTTCATTTTTGCTGGGTTATTTTTATTTATTTGATATGCATATATATATACTCGTATATATATATATATATATATATATATATATATATATATATATATATATATATATATATATATATATATATATATATATATATATATATAATATATAATATATATATATAATATGTATATATATATATATATATTATTATTATTATTCATTTACTGCCCGTCAAAAAAAAGGTACAGTAGACGGAGTAATCACTAAAGAAAACAAAAAGAAAAAGAAGGACATAAACACACATTGAAATTTCAAATACATGACAAAAAAAAACTCTTCATAATATTAATATGAACAATGATGCTAACGAAAGGATGATAAAGGTTTCTTTTAAAACGGGAGAAAGATTTATTAATAATAATATTATTATTATTCAATTACTGCCCGTCCAAAATAAAGGTACATATAAAGAATAATCACTAAAATTACAAAAAAATAGAACAAGAAATCATTACATACATTACATTAATACAAAAAAACTATTGTGAACAAATTGGTGACCATGGACGATTAAACTTACTTTGAAAATGAGATAGAGATTTATTAATGATAATGTTAGGGTCAGCTAGCTTATACAAATGAATAATTTTATGGTTTCTTGTCCAAGGGGGCTGATGTAAAATATATTTAGCAAATCTGAAGAACATTGATTGTAGTTGCTTTTTATCTGTAACTGTAAAGAATATCCAGAAAGGAGCAATGTAAAGCAGATGTGGAAGGGCTGTGGCAGTGAAAACGGATGCTAGAAGGTAACAGTTGAAACGTAGTTTGCTTTTTATGGTTCCAGCGTAAGAAATTCTAATTCTAAACTCAACGTGAGAAATCTTCAAACATCATGTATGGCCGATAGATATGCCAATTGAAAGGCCCAGGTATGTAATATAGTCTGTGGGTTTGACAAGAGAATCTTCCAGATTTAGTAGAGAAGTGGAGGGATTTCACAAATTGAAAAGGACAACTTCGGATTTCTCAGGATTAAAAGACTTTTTTTTTTAAGATGATTTTTGAATATTCATCTTTGAGGATTTTGAAATTCTGCTCAATGCGCTGGATCGTACGGCTGAGATTCAAGATGTCATCAACATAACAAATAAGAGACATATCGATTCTCCCAAGAATGCATGAAGGAAGAAACTTTGCCTGAGCATCCAGGACACTATTATTGAACGAGATTGGGGAAGTGATAGCCCCCTGTCTAGTCTCTTTCTTAACGAGGATGGGGTACAGAGGAATCACAAGCTTATTCGAGGCACTCGAAGAGTTTGGCCTCACACGAGAATTAATGCAATTATATCGGGATTGATGAAGAGCCGATTGCAGGGGAAAACGGGATGGGGGTTTTAAATGCACTCTTAGATTCCTATATAAAGCCCTGAAAACATGGACAACTGATGGGTTTACGCCTCGCCTTGCCATATGAAGAAGCATGGACGAATGAATTAAGGAATCGGACATACGTTTAACGTCATGTCCGGCGAGGATCATACTTTCTCCCGAAGATTCAGCGTCGGCGAGGGCAGTAAAAACTGATGTAAGAACATGAGAACAGCCAAGATTAGCCTTAAAATTGAACTGATATGGGGGAATGTAACTTTTCTGTCTTAACTCATCCAGAAAAAGGTGTTCGAAAAGTTCGCATATCGTAGTAGAGACCGTGATGGAACGGAAAAAAAAACATAACAGGTCAGATTTTCCTTTTTCTGGAATCGGAATCAGATCACCAATGCAAAACGAGGAAGGAACAATACCTGTAACACCTGTAACAATACCTGTAACAATACCGAGGAAGGAACAATACCTGTAACCTAACCTGTAACAAATACCTGTAACAATTTGCATGAGAAGGCTGAGATGACGCACCAATAGATAACTTCTATTAATGATGTGTAAAGTGCTCACCTTATCTATCCCACAAGACGTTTTCTTTTTAAGTTGGGATATGGCTTTTATGACAGCGTCACAAGTAACAACGAAATCAAGGTCAGGAGATTCATCAATGAAGTTGCAGAGCTCGTCACAAAATTGTGACTCTAAAACAGGATCAGGCTCAGAAAATTCATTTGAAAAATGGGATATCCATTCGGACAAAGGAATGTCATTCGGGTCTGGCAAATTGGAGGAGATAGTACGAGGTAATAGCTTCTACAGTATATCAGATGAATTCCTACCTTCTCGGAATAAAGTGTCTGCATTTTAGATCGATGAAGGGCAAGTTCCTTAGCAAAACATTTTTTTGACACTTTTCTCAGTTCATTGACTATTCCTTGACGGGGGCATAGGCAATCTCTCTATAATTTGTACCAAAATTTAGCTCGGTCACAAGCTTCAGACAGCGCTAGATTTCCTGACCACCCGGGAACTTGGGTATCAATACGTATTTTTTTAAGAGGAACTGCCCTTTTTTCAGCACACAAAAGTGCATGGCAGATTTCTGCAGAGTAGATGTCAAGAGTTAATCTAACCTCATTAGTGTTTTTATTGGAAGACGTTTGCAGAAGATGAAATGGAACCCGGATCTTGTTTAGGATGCTATCTGAACATTCGATGAACTGAGATGTGTCAGTTTTATTCCAATCGCGACAAGTATACCACTTGCCAGTGAACAAAATGAGCCTGTAACACTGGAATCTGAGAAGCTTCTCGTTTAAAACTAGAAGCAATAGGAAGGTGGTCTGAAACTTGAAATTTAGAAATTACCTCAACACAAAGTATATCAAGGTTAGGTTATATGACACAACATGGTCAAGGTTAGATGTGCAAGAGGAAGAATGAATGTAAGTAAACTGAACAGATTTCTGTTGAACTTTGAAACCATCACCAAATATTCCTAATAGTAAAGAAGCACGGATAGAAGTTGAAGACAACTTGCAATTTAAATCACAATTAAAATCACCTATGATCAAACACGAGATTTTCAGTTTAAGGGCATCACGAAGACAAGAGCTAAGTTTACTAACTGCTAATGTGAAATCTCTCTCTGAATCTTCGTCTTTGTAATCGGTGGGTAAATACACATTTATTATTACGCACTCACCTGCTCGAACAGCTAAAAAACCATCACTAGAAAAGACACTAGAATCAAGATTTGATGCTACATAAGTAGCAATACCACCCGAAGCTCTGCCTTTAGAAGTCCTACGCTTAGCTGGAACCGAAAAAGTTTTGAAGGTGGCACTAATGTCAAGTAAACCAAGGCTGTGTTGCTGGTCAGGAAATGGTCCTGCAACCACAGAATATCATGATTATGAAGTATATTCTCAAAAATAAGTCCTTTTTTATAAGACCACCATTAGTGTTCAAAGAGAGAAAACGAATATCCATTAATCTACTTAGCTGCCCGTTTATCGGTTTGAGCGTTGCCAGGGCATTTGATACTGTAACAGGTGTGATTAGACTCTTTACATGTAATGAAAAACACGTTCCGTGCACATGGATTATCCCTGGTGGAAGCGTGCTCCGTGGAACCACAGCGAGAGCACAGTTCTGCGTTCTTACAATGAGCAGCAAAATGTCCTTGTCGATGGCATCTGAAACACCGTATGAATATGAAATTCTGGGCAATAAACTCCTCATAACACACCTTCACAGAATTTTTCAGAAAGGAATCGAGATCACTCCGTTGTTCAAAATAAATCTTGTAGACACGTGACTTGCCACACTGCAAAGCTTTGACACACTTCGGAATAATTTTCTCTAGATCTTTTTCATTCATTTCTGTCGGTACGCCTTTTATTACACCAATGAAGGCGGGAAATTTAACAGAGGCTAAAAGGCCAGGTTTGAACTTTTTAATCTGGTTATTATTATTTTGATTAAATATTTAAATTTATGGGTCAGTAGTTATGTGGACTTTTGCATGACCGCAAACCCTCGTAGGTTTTTCTTCAGTGCGAAAGTTTTTTTTTCTAAACAAACCTCATTTGGCTGTTTATTTTCAGCCACTATAGCCCTAACCTACTTGTAATCTCAAACGAGACTAATTTGGCTCCTCGTTTTCAGTCACTATAGCCCTAACCTCCTGCTTGTAATTTCAAACGAGACTAATTTGGCTATTGGTTTTCAGCCATTATAGCCCTAATCTCCTGCTGAAAATTGGTAGGTAGAAAAATCTGGACCGTCGTCATGCTTAGGAGAATCTGGTCCCAGGACCTTGCATATCTATGAGATCTTTATAGGTGGATAGGGTTGATTAAAACAATAGCTACAAAGCTGAAAAAGGTGATGTTGGGTAATGAGAAGGTTGGTCAGATGGATAGCTTCTCTTACCTTGCTAGCAGTGGTGTAGTTTCGTCAAAATCCGGGGGGGGCAATGTCGGGGCCAATTTTCCCAAATTAAGGGAAAATGATAGTAAAAAATGAGCCATGAAGTACCATAAGGACAAATATATACTAAAAACAACTGATCTGTTTCTCTGGGTCCTTGGATTATGCAGTAGTTTTGACAGGATTTTTCGCAGAAACTAAATTTTAGCTGGGGGCAAACTGAGGTCTGGGGTGGCAAACTGATGTCTGGAGGGCGAAGTTGCCCCCTACCCCATAGCAAATTACGCCCCTGCTTGGTAGTATTATTAGTAAAGACGGCGGGAGTATTGAAGATGTTAAAAGTAGAATAGCCAAGGTTCAGGGTGTTTTTCACAGTTGAAAAAAAAAATGTGGAAATATAGGAAGAGGAGTCTGCAAACCAATATTAGTATATTGGAAGCTACAGTGATGACATTGGTCAAACATGGTTCTGAAGCATGGGCGCTCTAAAGAGGGGATGAAGTTTTGCTAGATGTTTTGCAGAGAAATTGCTTAAGGATTGTTCTGGATACCGGGCTGACTGACCGTATTTTAAACAGTAGGCTGTATAAAAAGTGGGTTTCAATCCCGCTTTCTAGGCCTATAATGAGAGAAAGGTTGAAATGGCTTGGTCACGTTCTGCAGATGAAGGATGACATATTACTAAAAATTTTGTCCTTTTTGGCCAACCATCTAGGGCTAAACAGAAAGCAGATCATCTGCGGTTGGGGGGGGGCGGGGGAAGGAAGTCATAAAGAAAGATTAAAGGCAAATGGGGGCTTCCTGGGAGGATGTAAAGAGGGAGGGTTTGAATAGATTGGGATGGAGGAGGAGCGGGCATAGCTGTGTTGGCCTCAGGTGGCTTGGTGCTGCGGTGAGTTGCTAGTAGTAGTGCTAGTAATATATATGAAACTGAAGTTCACTTCAGAGATAAAAAAACTGACGGCATCTAGAGCTACCTTGAGTGTCATATTATTATTATTATAAGTGTAGTTTTTTTTTATTTCCATCACTTTAGAAATGATGTGGCTTAAATGATTTTTATTGATTAAATTATCTAGCTGTTTGAATATTCTGAAGCTGTTTTTCACTTTGTATGAGCTGTAGTGTAAATCATTATAATAGTAAACTATAGCTGTTAGATTGTTGTGAAGTATTGTTTTTTTATCTTTATTGTTCTATCTGCTTCTTTTCCTAACTTTAGGTAAGGTGCAGCTCGCCGGAACTCAATGATGTGGTGCAGCGTCATGTCACATCTTTTACTGATACTTTGCAAAATTTAGATGGTCAAAGAATGGGTCACATCTCTTTAACTTTTTTTCAGACCAGAAAGGCTCGGTGGCCATTTCCAAGGGAAAGTACTCCTTGGGAGGTGTGGACAGTGCAAGTTGAAGCTGTCTCCCTTCAAACTGAACATGGTAAGTCGTTTTTTATGCATTCTTTCATTTATTCCTGCTTCAGTGTTATTAGTGTTTTATTTACTATAAATTGTCCTCGTTTTCTTCCTTTCTTCGCGATTTTTAGTTTATCTTTTACTATAAATAAAATCCATCAATAAATAAGGGCTGGAGGGGCTATTGGCTCACATCGGCTCTTCAATCACAGATTGAGAATCCTTGCATGGCACTGGTTCAAACAAGGTGTGACATGCTAAGATTACTACTTTCTTTATTCTTTTTATTTGTTTTTGACTTTAAAGGTTTTTTTTTCTTTTATTTGAACTTGGATTTTTTTTTTTTTTTTACAGATAGTTGGATATTTTAGGTTTTAGTTTGACTCTGTTAGTGATCTTTCGAGTCAAATTTGTATGACGATATATTATTTTATACAATATATTATTTATACAGTGATTTTATGCATATAAATTTGTATGAAGATGGCTATGGCTGTGACTTTTATATGTTTAGTCACAGCCATAAAAAAAAACTATAAGCTCTTCAAAAATGTGAAATTGATATGTCATTCCTCTTGATTTCTGGGGATGTTTCTGTTCTACGCTGTTATTACTAAAGAAAAGAGTAACGTTAATCCCCAAGATATAAACTTACTTATTATGACAATAACTACCATTTTATCTTTTATTATGACAAGAACTGCCAATGATCGACATGACCGTGTAAGACAAAAGACAATAAAATAATTTCATTTCACTATTAAAAAGTTGACAGTGAGACTTTTGGGTGGTGTTGGAGTCAGGGGTGTCCCGAGGTGGGGAAGGGAGGGGTACGCCGCCCCCTAAATTTTTTTGGATTTGGTAAAACTTCCGCCGAAGGCGAAAACTTCGGTATAGATTTTTGAAAATCGGCAGAAATACAGCAAAATCCTCGATTTTTGCAGAAAATTTGGCATAAATCAGGTAGCAACCCGGTGAAATTTACAAAGATTGCCCCCCCCCTCCCAATGAAATGAGGCTCGGGACGCTCCTGGTCGGCGGGGTTACTTTGGTCCTGCAATCATACTAACTGAAAATTCTTACATGATTCTGCTTCAAACAAGGTGAAATCCTTAGATAAATTTGTGCTCATGTCCAATAAAAAAATGTTCTTCTTACGATGTTAGGACCCTGAAGATCTACTTGGCGAACTATTTTCGAGACAATTAATAGGTCAACCTGGTCAGATTGCATGGTCATCTAGAAATGTCTGACTTTGAGGCACCCAAAAACTGGAGGATGAACTAATTGCTGATTCCAAAAGTCGACTCAAATTTGACTTTTCGGTTAAATTCAGCTTTGAAACATAAATTTCTATTTTTTCTTCTTTTTTCAGAGAGACAGGTGCTTCGTGAAAAACTGGTAGATGAACTGACTGAGAAGGTGTTTTTAGTAGCAGCTGCTATGAACCGACCGGATTTTGTTCCCAAGATGCCGAGCCAGTCCGAGTTGGATTATGTATTTGATACAAGCTTTAGTGACGTTCAACCATATCTCTTTGAGGTAAGGTACTAAGCCACATTTGTACATGGGAGAGATATCTGTATATGGGAGGGGTATTATCGGGATAACTGTACATGGGAGCAAGGCCGTATCCAGGGGTGTAGGTTTTAACCCCCCTCCCCCCAGAAATGTTTGTCCGATTCGTAAAAATGTAACAAAAATTGACAAAAACAATTTTGTATGTGTTTTTTGAGGTTTTTTTGTGTAACCCCCTCCCCCCCCCCCCAAAAAAAAAAGAAGAAGAAGAAATTGAGTAAAACCCCATCCGAAAAAAAAATCCATCCGAAAAGGTACGGCCTTGCATGGGAGGGATAGTGGATATTATTAGCGACCTTATTTTACTAAATGCAAGACGACAAGAGAGAAATATTTTGTTCTTTTACGTGGGTTTGGGAGGACTTAAAAATACTGGCACAACCCTGGCTGATATTTAAATCCTTTCTAGCGCATGAGCTGAAATAAAGTTGCTTCATTTTAACTCGTCATGCATTTTCTTGTCATTTGACAGGGAACTGATGTCCTTGTCAGTGTCCTATGACAAGAAAGCACCTTGGACAATCATATTAGAGAACAGACGGGGAGCGTTTTTAATTGAAAGTGACGTTACTATGAATTATGGCTCATATGACTGGCTGAAAATAAGTTTCTAGGAACTCATCCTATAAATTGTTTTAAGCAAAGTGCCTAAGACTCAATTGCCAACGCCATATTACTAAACAGGAAGCATCTATTTATATCAACCCAACCGGATGGGAATACGATAACCTGATGCTATTGCCAAATAATATCTCAACTGCCAACCTCTTCACTTGTAAAAGTCATAATCTTAAGTCTAAATTCAAGTACCTTTTGGAGCCCCATACCTAACTCCCTATACAAATCGTATAAATCCCACATACCCCAAATACAAGCCTTTTCTTACTTATAGAAAACCTTGCTGTGGAGTTTAGGTTCAGTTCCCTTATGGAACCCTACATACAAACCTCACACGACTCTTCTTACTTGCAAAAAAAAGCAATGGGAAGTTTATAGTCCCTTTTGACTCTAAGCTTCCAAAGAATGCACGCAATAACATGTAAAAGCGATAACATCTCCATTTCAAATCGAGGAAGAAAAACAAATAAAATACCGCAATAATCCAATGGCGGTTTTAATCGGCTGTGTCAATAACATATTGACAAATAGCTTTTTACGATGGATTCGAGTATACCCCATACAGTTTGGAGCTAAAATCAAATAAAGCTGGTAAATTGTATTTACAAGCTTGCTTGGAAACATGTAAACGTTTTAAAATAAAACACGTTTTGTTTCAAAGGGAGAAGTTTTTTTTTATAAAATTGTTTATTTTAAGAGAACCAATTATTTAACAAGAAAAATGTTTTTCATCCTTAATAACGTTCAATAGTTTGCTCTGTATATCTTTCAACAGTTCGCTCTGTAAACTTTTTATCTGATCAAACGACGTACAGTTTATATAGTCAAAATTTACAGACAACAAAAAAAAAATAATTTCGAGGTTTAGGGCTTCTGGAACTTCGAGACAATCTGGAAGTCGGGCATTTACTGGGAAGATCAATATCCCGCAATGTAAAATCTTGCAAGGGGACAACCGTCCCTAGGTTTTTTACACCCTCGCCCCTTGACTTAAAAATGCATGTTTTGGTACTTTCTTTGAAGAAAATAACAAATCCCCCCCTTCCTTACGTTTTTAAAACTACGTTTTGTATCTTAACTAAAAATTTGAAAAAATTCTTTCCCTTCCCCTAACTATATTTTTCAAAAATCGAAAAATGCAAATGTTTAATTTACAAACAACAAAATTAGTAATGAAAGCAGTTTCGCCGTTTGTTTCAGTTCAAATATTAACACATTTTAATTTTATAGTTTTTGGTTATAAAACGACATATGTGTATCAAAATTATTTTTAAAAAATAAGGTCATGACTTCAGAGTTTCACGACTTCAGACTCATCTTAATTATTTATTAATTAATAATAATTTAATATAAAATATTAAATAAAGTTTAATTAAAAATGGCATGGTGAATTAGTTTTTGCAACCAGAGTTCCTCTCGCACCAGAAATTTGAGAATCAAACTTTTGCAAATAAAGTCAGAGTAGATATTGCCCAATAATATTATATAAACATATAATATATTATGAATACTATAAATATATATTTAAATAAATATAATATAATAAGTATAATATACAAATGAGCCTTTCAAATCGTTTTAAAATAATTTAAGTTTGAAAGTGTAGTCTTTGAAAGACAGTGGCATGTGTAAAGGACGACCCATTGCTGCTTAGGAAGAACGTGCCATACTTAGAACGTGCCAACGTGCCTAGCCTATACTCTCTAAAGACCAGACCGTCATTTGCACTTTATTGAAAACAAATTGTATTTTAAACAGCTTCTATTTTATAATTGTAACATAAAAAATTCAAGAATTGCTGACACTTAATTAAAACTTTATTAATAAGTACGCAATTAATATCATTGGTTTTATAATACGCTATTAATTCGTAATTAAGAAATTAATGATAGTTAATAAATAACAATTAAAAAGTAAATAATAAATAATTAATTTGTGATTTAACTAATATTAATTAGTAAATATTACATAATTAATATGATCTCACAAATGAAATAAAATGCTATATATTTTAAATAATCAGCCTCGTTTCATTAGTCTGATATGCAGTGAATTTTTATTCTTACTTTCTTCCTTTTAAACGTAGTACTTTCAAATGCACAGAATTTTTTTTTTTTTATAGAAAGCAATATCTTCTTTTTTTGTAATATACAAAAACCATACTTAACCATACTTAAGGTGTATGTTCGGTCTGAAACTAGCAGTTTTACGGCAATCCTTCAGCTCTAACTTGCACAAAAAAAATAAAATACTTAATTGGGGTCATTAATCTCTGATCAAGGCCGTGTCCAGCGGGGAGTTAGGGGGTCTGAACCCCCCCCCCAAAAAAAAAAAGTCTGGATGCGGCCCTGTCTCTGATCTATAAATAATTTCTGAGACCACACTGGCTAATCATGATAAAACATAAAACCGCGAAGAAAGAACAAGAAGAATAAACAGCCAGTGAAAAAAATTGAAAAATTATGTAAATATTTCGGTCAAGACCTCCTCTTGACCGTCCTCAGTGTAGAATAAAACTGATAAAAAATTATAAAAATCAAACCTTAAAACAAAACACAAAACTAAAATAGGATGACCCTTTCTCAGTCACGGTGAAGGGGTAATAACGGTTTTGTTTAAAGGGCTTAACGGTTTTGTTAGATATAGTACGTAGATATACTCTACTCCTGAGGCGTTCAAGGAACGTCTTCTGATTTTCTTTGCCCAAGCTACAACAAGTCTAAAGCTACATCAAGGCTAAAGAACATTTTTATCTATTGAGGACTGCAATATTGCATAATCTTCATTCTTTTGCAATGTTTTTCTTTATACTAATTATGAATTCCGATAAAATTAACTAATAATTGTTACTAAATCAAACTACATAAATACAAAAAAGGTCTTGGGGCTTAGTGTCCTTCTTTACTCCTTTTACTCCTTGTATAAGGTCAGAATTTAATCCTCTAATGGCGTGTCATATTGTTTGGAATAAGTTGCCTGAATCAGCTCGAGGGTGCCACTCATTCGGTTTGTTTAGGAAAAAAAAAAAAAAAAAATTGTTAAAAATTTTTGGCTTCGTAGATGTTTTTTTTTTTTTTTTTTTTTTTTTTTTTTTTTTTTTTTTTTTTTTTAGTCTGTTTAATATAATTAATTAATTTAGCTTATTTATTCTATTTCTTCTATAGTTTTCATTGTATCTATATTTTCTTTTCTTCTCCTTTGTATGTGAGCAAGTGTTTTGTTTTTCATTTTTGAGTAAGCATTTCATATGTCTTCCCCCTTTGTACAGGCCAATGAGCCTTTGGGGGAATAATAGCATGTAATATTGTATGTGTATTTATAATGAAGAATAAAACTTATCTTATCTATCTTATCTAAAGTAGGAAATGTTATTTATACTATTTTGCTTAACCTTACTAATTAACGAGCGCTCGAAGATTTACCTTATTTTTTATTCTTATTTATTCTAATTTCTTCTTATTTTTCTGCTTATATTACTAAGATATATCTTATTTTCTCCTTTTATTTATTTTTTTATTCTTAGTTTTCTTCTCTTTTTTTTCTTATATTACTAAGATTTATCTTATTATCATCTTTTCAGATCTCTCATGAGACCGTCGGGTCAAAAAACGTATCCGTAAGCAGCACCGTTCGTAAGCTACTGAAGGATACACTATCTATTTAACTATCTTTGAATAATGAACCTGCTAGAAGAAGTTTTTTCCTTAGTTCTGCTGACCTCGAATTTAGGTTAATTTTAGGGTTTTGGTTGATTTATTAGGCTAGAAATATCTAATTAATATTGCTAATTAGTATTATATATTTACTAATTAGAAATATCTAATTAGTAAATTAGTTCATGGTTAGCTAGTATATAAGAGTTTTTTAAGTATGAGTGTCAACAGGGAATGCCGAGAGGGTAATATCCCCTGAGCTCATGCCTTTGAATAGTCCTACAAGAGTTTAATCCAAAAATGTTTGCTTTCGGTGGAGAAAATGCAGTGGGGTCAAATCCTAGAAATTAAGGGGGGCAATTTTGTGTTTTATTCAATTTTTCAATGATTATTGTTTTTTATCCGATTATTGTTTTTTATCCCCAGTCTTGCACTGGCTCTCGTTAGCTTGAATGTCATGCCTTGAATGTCAATAGCTTGAATGTTATATTAAATTATTTTATTCGTAATTTGTACACCTTAGGTACATTAATGCTTATAATTAACTTATTCTTTAATAATAACAGATGTATTCTTTTATTAAAGAATATAATCGTTGGCCTAGATCGCCAACCGTCTAGGACCAAATGAAAAGCAGATCACCCCCGAATGGGATGGGAGGATGTTGTAAGCAAAGATTTAAGGGAAATAAGTACTTCCTGGTAGGGGTTAGGGACTGAGGTTTTTAATAGACTGGAATGGAGGATGAGCGTGCGTAGCTATGTTGGCCCCAGGTGGCTTGGTGCTGCAGTGAGTTGTTAGTAGTAGTAATAGTATTCTTTAATAATAATCAATATCAAAAGGGGCAATATTGGAGGAATAGGGGTAGGGGTATTTTTTATCCAGTCAGGTTAAATGAAATTTGGGAGCAGTGGCACCAATTCATATAAATATAAAAGTAATGAGGGAGAGGTGAAAAGGATTTTCTTTTTTAGCTTTTTGAGCAAAAATAAAATTTTCTTAATTCGGTGGGGGGTATTTTGCTAGTTTTCCATTTTTTAATAACAATACGAAAAATAAGCTGGAACCTTTTTTGATCCATGGTGCAGGATATTCAACCATAATACAATTTATTGTTCACAGCAAGTGTTCAAATGATTTCCACCTTTTTTTAAACACTTCTATTCACTCAAATTTTGTGTTTACTTTGACCTTGCTACTATAATAATAATCAAAATCGAAATAAGTAATATACAGAATGGTGCAAAAGTCTGGAACCACATTCGGCCTATAATAGGAAGTTGGAAGTTTACAAAGAAAAATTGGTTTAGTTATGAAAACTGGCTACAACACAATTTACTGTTTATAATTTGTGTTTGAATTGGTCTTCCTCTTCCAACACCTTATTACTCGGGAGACACATTGTCTTTGCACGTTGTTCACCGCAGATTTTGTTCCTTTTATTGTTTTAATTTTTTTTCGATGTTCCCACAAGAAATACCCAATCCGTAGATTTCGATATGTATTTTAATTGGTTAATATTAATCCAATAACCCCATGTCATAAAGCTCCAGTTTCCTTTCAATCCTATCTTAGAATACCTTTCTATCAATTCTGGGACGATCTGTTTTTCATTTGTCCAAGATGTATGGAGGAGCGTCAGGGGTTTCCCCCTCCCCCCCCCCGAAATTTTTTGCGCTTTAAATATTTCTTCCTTCTCATCTGCTTTTCATTTGAACCGAGATAGATGGCGGAAAAGTGTATATTTTGGCAATCTCAATGCTTATCCAGCCCTAAAGTAGGGCAGTTGATTGATGCTCTGCTCGACAATACAGGGTCTGGGGTTCGATTCCATCTAGCGTAAAGCTAGGTGAAATTCTATCCCTGTAAAAAAAAAATACCTGGCAACTGGACATCGAATCGACGCCATCATGGCTCTGGAGGGTCTTTATCCTTATCCATCTTACAGATCAATATAAATTAACCTAACATTAATCTGGAAAGACTTAAAGGAAATAAGAACTTCATGGGAAAGGTTAAAGAGTGAAGCATTGAATAGATTAGGGCGGAGGAGGGGCGTGTGCAGCTGCATTGACCTTGGCCGGCTTAGTGCTGCAGTATTAGTAGTAGCAGTAATAAATCAGCAATAAATAAAACACTACATAATAAACAATTAATTTTATTTTAACTGCTAATTTTCGATAATAAATTGCCTCTAGTTCTTGACTTTCGTACCGCATCTTTTCTTTCTTTTTTTTGAGGAATTTTGACCAGGGGAATTTTGACTGTTAGAGATATTCTAACAAAATTAGCTAACAGTTTTTATTTAGACAACATGAGATTTTAGATAAAGTCCACTAGAATATTTCCTTTTTAACCCCCTCCTCGAATGAAACTTTTGAATATGGCCCTGGAAATAAGTTTCAAGTTTTCAATAGTTTACATTGTAGTGGGAATAGTTTTCAAGATCCTGATTAACATGTTTAACGAAGTTTCGCTCTTCTGCTCTAATCTAAGACGTTGCTGCAGACACCAAAGATTTCGCAAATTAAATATATTTTCAGCTTTTTAAGACAAAAAAAATGTGATTACTTGCTGGATTCTAAATATAAATCACTTTTTCTTTTTTTTCATCCCACCTCCTCTCGGTGTCATAATAATCTTTTCCACTTAATATAAATCACTCTTTACCGTACTCATGAGCTTCCATACTGTGTAGGGTCTTCGGTGCCATTGGTCACTATTAAAGTCCGTAAAAATTGGGTGCGGACTTTACGGACTTTAAAGTCCGTAATCAATTAAAAAGGATTTTGTGGTGATCATCATTATAGCCTTATTATTGACATCAATCCGGGGATTTGCGCACACCTAACTTGTATTTTGTTACGGAACGTGATATAATCACAGGCATATTCGAGGTAGCTATGCGCAAATTTGTGAATTGATGGCACTAATACTGGTAGTGTATTGGCCACTGTACTGTAAGCCATTGACTTTCTACTATAGGCTACTGTATGACTATTTGTATATTGATATTTTGTATGATAGAATTAGGCAGGCCCATTTAATGAACATGTGGGTTAGAGAGGCAATGTTTGTTATATGATCTGTAGTTGGTAATTTCGTGCTTAAAGAACTATTTTCTGAGACTTACCCCCCCCCCCCCACTTCTTAAAAGTCAATGGAGGGTTGACTTCCCCCCCCCCCCACCAATTGGCATCGCTGGAGAAAATAAACATATATTAATTTAATAATTTCTGTTTTTGAATATGCAAATTCTTTCGCCTTGTACTTAACTGCACTTATTATTTTATAACATTTAAAAGAAAGTGCTATGCACTTCAAAGTTTTTTTGAATAATTAAGTTCATGAACGAGTGTCTAGTTTTAATATAGTCCAACTTTGTATTTTTAGTCAATTTTTTTCTGTAAATACACAAAATTAATTTTACTCAATTTATGTATTTATTCTGAATGGCCTTGTTTTACACTAACTAATGTAAATAGTTTTCCTAGTCCATAATCATATGCTTTCTATCTTTATTCCTTGGTTATCAATGCCATCTCAAGTACGCCTGCGCCATCTATTAAAACATTTTTGAATATTTACTAAATATCGAGTTTAAGCTTAGTTTTAGTGCTTCTTTAGAATGGAACATGTGTGATTAAGTACCGTTGAAGTTATGTTTTTTTTTGTTTATAAGCGTAACGTACAAACCAGTTTTAATTAAGTGCATTATATGTTTTGCGAAATATTTTTACGGAAATAAAACGCGTCTTCTTTCTGAATTGTTTTTATTTGAAAGGATATTGATGAATAAAATGAAAATATCGGGGGCCTAATTCGCTATGGTGCAGGGGGGCAACTGCCTTCCCCTCAGACCCCAGTTTACCCTCTTCTTGCTGAAATTTAGTTTCTTCAAAAACCTTGTCAAAACTAAGATAAGCCTTTGTAATTCAAGCATTCACAGAAACGGGTCAGTTTTTTAGTGTATCTTTACAGTACTGTATGAATCCTTTTTCAGTTTTCACTCATTTTCCCTTGATTTGGAAAAATTGGCTCCAACTTTGGCAGCTCTCTTTTAAAGTTTTCGTGGCTCACCCTAATCACCAGAATGTGAAGAATCATGCTCGTAGGACAAGGAAGTCAAGATTCTAAAATTTAAAATAGGTCTAGAAAGCTGTCGTAAATAAAGTCAAGATTCTAAAATAGAAAATAAGTCTAGAAAACTGTCGTAAATAAATGTGTGTGTCGGGTATGACGAGGACTTCAATAATCAACAATATTCTTATATTTGTTTCTTTTACCATCAAGGGTGGATCCAGGATTTTTTTTTTTGGGGGGGGGCGCAAAATAGGTTGATCCGATAAACGCGTTAGGAGGAAGTTAAATTAACGCAAACTTGCATTAATTAAGTAAATTACACTACTTTAGACTAAGTTAGGGGGACACCCAATTAAGTAAATTACACTACTTTGGACTAAGTTAGGGGGGACACTCCCCCCCCCTGGATCCGCCACTGCTTACCATCAATATTAGCTCAATGACCAGGATAAGGTCCTTATTTAAGTAGAAGAAAATTGCGTGGGTCAACCCTGCTCAACTTGATGTGACACTTTGAAAAAAAAAAACACAAAAAAGGGAACACTATCTGGAGTTTCAATATTAAGTTTTATAAATTACTTATTTTTCCTTATTTACTAATATTTTATATGTTGAAAGGGTTAATATACAGTGAACAAGCGACAGCTTAAGGAGGAATAGTTTTGTTTTAATAAACCCGTATTTTAATCCAAAAATCAATACTTTTTTAGCTTGCCCCCCCCCCCCTCAAAAGAAACTATCATGGACGTGCCTGGTTTTTGTATTCTTTATGTAGGCATGAAACAACAGCCTTTTCTGATCCTTTCTTTTTAAAGTTCAGATAAGAATAGGATTTGAAGTTAGCTTCATATCAAAATAGTCAAACAATCAATTATCAACAAATAAAAAAGTTTCCTTAACAATTGATCACAGAATTCTTTGATCTCAAATCCTCTCTTTCTAAAGAAACGTTTCTTCGCCAATCTTCTCCGATAACGGGAATTCGGGAATTCAATTCTTAATGAAAAGAACTTCGACACCCAGTTATGTAGGTCTCGGTAGTAGCGAATGCCAAATTAAAAAACAAAAGTTGGTGAAAAATCTGAAAAAAGGTATGCCAAAAATAGATGGCACCAAACAACTTAAAAAGATGTAACTCCTTCGAAGGTTTAATTGTCTTTGGGAATCAAAAGGTTGTTAACGGGAATATTAGACGACAAGGATAAGCAAATTTAACTAATTAGTTTTGCGTATGTATTTTCACGATTGAAGATGGCAACACCGCAGAAATTGAGGCACTGTCCTGAAAACTTATCAATTTTGAAACAGCCAAAAGAAAATCGATGCGTCCAGGTTTAAATAACTCTATGAAGGTCCAGGGAGGGGGGGGGTTGAAAAATGTTTGATTTAGATTTCCTTGGTATTTCAAAGACTGGTGCGCGAAACTAAGTCATTAAGTATGTATGGATCCATTCCTTTTATCCCCTTAGCCCAAGTGGATCCGGGCACTTTAGGACCAAAGTTCGAGGATTATAGAATTTACAGTGTATAAGCTTAGAATTGGGGCTGTTGAGACGGAAAAGTGTTAACAAGACAATTCTTACTTCATAATATGCAGAATAATTGTAGTTAACACATTTTGACTGCAGTTCCACTATCTTTTATCCCCAGCTCCCCCCCTCGAAATGTGCAAATATGTAGCCCAAATTATATATTTCCCATGCATTCCGCCATGTGTCACTCCTGTTTTGTGGTTCTTGATTTTGTCAGTGTTGATTCAATTTACGGGTACACGGGTAAAAACAAGAGAGACGCATAGAAAATATATGATTTGGTCCATATATTTGCACATTAGGGGGCTGGGGGTAAAGTATAGTCAGCTACAATCAAAATATGTACACTACAATTATTCTACATATTACGAACCAAGAATTGCTTTCTTCTCAACAGCCCCAATTCTAGGCTTATATCCTTTTCTGAAAATCACCATTCTCATATCCAGGTACTTGACTGGACCAAGGTACTTGCCCATAAATCGGAATTTATGTGTGCGGACCACTATTTGGTTCATGAACGCCAACCCAAATGCCTGACCTGGGGGATCAAATTCGAATCTGGGGGGCATCAGATGCAGGGAAGAATCGACAATGGCTCAATATCAAACACCCGAGCAACCAGTGCACCCAGCTTGTGAGCCATTGGCTCAAACTCCTTTCTTATACCATGTTATGTTCTCTTCTTTTGAGCATCTAATTCTATAAGATTGATGCATCTAAGTTTGTCACGCGCCTTAGGATGTCAAGATGGCATTGTGTGGCAATATGGCGGATTCTGAAGAGAAGGGAAATACAAAACTCATCGTAAAAACATGTTTTCCGCTCAATCTATATGTAGATTTGTGTTTTTGATATCTTATAGCAAGAAGTGTTGTGTACACAATTCTCCTTCCAAAAGTTTGAGACTGGATCTGCACTGGAGGGGGGGGGGGACATTTAAAATATAGTAAAATGATGCTTCAATTTGATTCAACACAACTTAATTTTAAAACTAAAATTAGTTTGAATAGCAAGCGAAATACTTGAAGGGTTTAAGTGCAATCAAATTGTATTATTATAAAAACTAAAGTCTTCGGAAATTACCAAGCCAATAGAATATTCGGGTCTGTGCAGTTAGTGCAAGAAATAGTGTGTTGACGCTGTATGACATCTAAAGACTCGTAGTGGCTTCTTATTAAATGAGCATATAGTTCATATTAGTTCTTAGACATGGATAATTTGCACTTTACTGAAAAAAAAAATGAATTTTAAATGTTTCACTTTTATAACTTTTGTAAATAAAAAATTATTAAGATTTTACGGTATAAATATCAGCATACGTATATTAAACTGACAATGCACATTCATTTGAATTTTTTTTTTCAGTAAAGTACAAATTATGTTCTGGTCTTAAGAAAGCATAGGGGTTGTGAGCCTTATTCAGGTTAATTTCTGTTTGTTTTGAGTTGTATTTATTTATTGATGCTGATTAGTAGTAGTTTTACGGTTGGTAGATTATTTGATTCTATTTTTGCTCATTTTTGTTTTAATGGAGTTCTTTACTTTTCTCTGGATATCTTATTTTGTGGAAAAAGTTCTTTTAATTAATTTATATTCTTTTAATACTCTTTTTCAGTACTCTTTTTTGATAGTATTTTGCAGGGAAAAAGAAAAAAGTTCAAATATTTGCGGTTTTGTGTTTGTAAATTTATAGCTTGGCTATTTGTATGCTGGAGAAACTTTTTCAACAATTTTTGACAATATACACCCTTTTGAAAATCTTGAAGTTTTATGTCTCCTCTAGTTGGCCTGAAAAATAAAACTTTATACCATTCTCAAAAAATTCTATCTATGCTCTTTGACAGACTGGATACACTTTCACTCTTTTGATTTAGTTAAATTTTAAGAGCGGAAGTAGTAATAAAAGTAGCCCCGAAAGTTTGAACTAGATAACCTCAGTTGTTCTTGCAGTACTACTGAGATGTCATATTGGCAACCAGCATACACCACAGTGCGTTTTGATTTAATTTTAAAGCAGCATTTGGTTTTTAAGCATAATGGGCAAATTGCATAACAGTGGGAGGTTGACCTACGCAATATCCCTAGAGATACAGTTACAAGACCGTTCAGCTATGCTGAACAAAATAGCTGTCTTAAAATTTTGATGGGAGGTGTTTGGAAAATTATTGGCTAAAGAGGGGGGCTGATTGCCCTCCAATCACTTTTGACTCTTAAAAAGGGCACTAGAACTTGTAATTTCGAATCATATTAGCTCCTTTAAAATATCAATGACAGTACTGGCTATGATAGAGCAGCGCTGTTTATGATATTACTTATATGCCCTTTTAATACCTGCATGTATATATTTTTTGCATTTAATCGAGACTCCCCCGTAACGTTCCCTTAAAGTTTCAGCTTAATGCCCTTAGTGTTATTAGTTACAGTAACCGCAGAATTAGTGTTAAAAGTATACATAGTTTCTTCTGATTGGTTGAAAATCACCCCCAACTCTAAAAGGTATAACTTAATAATGTAAGCCGTTATTCTGATATTGCTTTGTCACCCTTTTGACTATCTATATGATCATAGTTCGTTTTGATTTAGTTCAACATCCTCCTATATATTCCTTGAAAACTTCACCTGAATATCCTTAGCTTGTGTAGTATTAATAGTTGTAGGAGCAGTATGCACATAACACCTTTGTTTTTTTTTTGTTTTTTTTTGTTTTTTTTTTCAAAAGACGATGAAAGTTTAAACTTAATAACATCGACCATCCCAGAAGCATTGCTGATACGTCCTTTTGAATACCTATTTGGGTATAGTGTGTTTTGATTTAGTGCAATACAGTTTCAATATTGCCCAAACTTTTTGCCTTTAGTAGCTTTAGTAGCAGTAGTCGTATTATGATGTAAATATTGTCTTTTGGTTAGTTTAACATCTCCCACAACAAGCCTTGTAAGTTTAAAATTCACCACAGAACTGTTCCTACGATATTGCTGACATGCCCTTTTGACAACCGGCTAATGGATGGCGTGTTGTGATTCAGTTTACCTTCTCTCCTAAAAAATCTCTGAAAGTTTTACCTTCGTATCCTTTTGGCATACGTGCAATAGCATGTACAGTAGTAGTATTAGTACGTAAATATATATTACCTTTTCGTCAATTGATCTTCCCCTTTAAGTATTCTCTGTATGTTCCAACTTAATACCCAAATCCATTCTTGAGATACGGCCTTTTGACAATCATAATGTATTTTGGTTTAGTTCAAATTCCCCTTCAATACTCTGTCAAATTTTCATACGTGTAACCTTAATTGTACTAGTATCATTAGTAGTGCTAGCGTTAGTAACAGTAGTAGCAGTAGCAGTAACAGTAGTAGCATATTATTATTATTAGTAACAGTAGTAGCAGCAGTATTAATAGCAGTAGTAGCAGATATATTTCGCCTTTTGGTCAACTTAACATCCCACTCATGATGCCCCTGAAGTTTCCTCTTGATACAGTAAGCCTTGGAACGGCTTATATTGCTCATACGCCCCTATCAGCAATCTGTATGCACATAATATGTTTTGATTTAGTTTAATTTTCCCTCAATGGTTCCTTAGATGTTTTTTTCGACATCTTCAGCCTTAGTAGTACTCGCTACACAAGTAGTAGTTTTAGTGATAGTAATGGTAGTAGCAGATGTGGTAGCAGTAGAAGCAGTGGCAGTTGTAGTAGTAGGAGCGTGCAAATATTGCCTTTTTGGTTAATTGATCATTTCCCTTATCATTTCCTAAAAGTTCCAAATTAATACACTCAGTCATCCATGAGTTACACTCTTTTGACAACTCATATACACATAACATATTTTGATTTATTTTACCACTTTCCTCAACATTCCCTGAAAGTCTCACCTTCATGTCCTTCGTGTTTTGAGAAAGTAGAAGTCAAACATGCATGCCCTTTCTCAGTAACATATACTATATTTAAACAATGAACAAATTGCCTATCTTACAGCCCTTGCCCTGAGGCCTGGGGGGGTGACATCCCGAAACGCATAATTACTGAACCTTTCCACAATGCTGAAGAAAAATAGATGTATCAAAACTTTGTCTGGATGTTTGTTTTCAGAAATGATGGACGTGGAGGGGGGGGTGCTCCCAAATCACTTTTGACTGTTAAAAAGGGCACTAGAACTTCCAATTTCAAATCAAATGAGCCCCATCTGGAGTTTATGTGATCATCCATTCCATAAAAACTTTATATGCCCCTAGGGCATAAGTTACAGCTCTTGTCCCAGGGCTCTGGGGAATTCTGTCAACCCTGGAGGCACTGTTATATGTTCTTTGTGCTATTTTAAATAAAATGGCTATTTCACAATTTCAATCTGATGCGTTTGGTGAACAATGGGTAGTTGGGAGGGGGGCTAGATGCCCTCCATCACGTTTGACTCTTAAAAAGGAACTAAAACTTCAAATTTTCAACCAAATTTGCCACCTCTAAAGTTTATACAATTATTTCTTCTATAACAACCTGAAATGCCCCCAGGGCATAACTTACAACCCTCGCCCCCAGGCTCTGGTGTTTTGTATCAATCCCAAAAGCCTTGTTATATGATCTTTGGACTATTTTGGATAAAGTATCTATCTCAAAAGTTCTATTGTATGCATTTCGGCAAAATACAACATGTGAGGGGGGGAGGTAGCTGCCCTCTGATCACTGATTCTTAAAAAGGGCACTAGAACTTCTGATTACCAATCCAATGAGCACCCTTTCTATAAGAACCGTATATACCCCAGGGCATAACTTACAACCCTTGCCCTGAGGTCTCTGGGGGGAAGGGGTTGTCATATTCAAAGACATAATTTCTGGACCCTTCAACTGCACTGAACAAAATTGTTATCTCAAAATTTTGATTGGATGCGTTTGGGGAAATGATGGGAATGGGGGGGGGGGGGCTGGTTGCTCTTAAATCACTAACTCTTAAAAGGGGCACTACAACTTCCCGTTTCAAATCAAACGAGCTCCATCTAAAGTTTTTACGACCACCATTCCATAAAAACTTTATATGGGCACAACTTGCAATCCTTGCACTCGGGCTCTGGGGGCTTGTTTCAGCCCCAGAAGCCTTGTTATATCGTCTTTGCATTATTTCAATAAAGTGTTCAAAATTTCTCTTGTGTGCATTTCGGGAAAATACGTCGTGTGTGGGGGGAGGGGGTGGCTGTCCTCTGATCACTTTGACTCGTAAAAAGGGCACTAGAACTTCCGATCACCAATCCAATGAGCCCCCTCAAGATTTTATGCGACCTCCCTTTCTATAAGAACTTTATAAATGCCCATAGGGCATAACTTGCAACCCTTGCCCTGAGGGCTATGGGGGGGGGCTGTTATCCTCAAAGATATAGTTTTAGGACCTTTCAACTATGCTGAACAAAATGGCTATCTCAAAATTTTGATTGGATGTGTTTGGTGAAATCATGGGCGTGGGAGGGGGGCTTGATGCCCTCTAATCACTTTCGACTATGAAAAAGAGCACCAGCCCTTTCAAATTCCAATCTAATGAGCCCCTTTAGAAGATTCTACGACAGCTCCTTCTACACGAAGTGCCCTGGTCTAAAAAATAATGATTATACATTGGGCCCACATCGCTCTTTACTTAAGTCTGAAGTCTGAACTTAATAATACTTTAAGGTTAGGGTTGCAGCTTCGTAAGGAAATCTCTCGTACCGCACCGTACCTCCCGAGAAGACGTTTCCGCTGCCACACTATGTCTGCTTCCTCCTGATCTCCCAATGTGCTTGACCCATCCCATATACTGACAAAATAACCTGCGTTACCGCTCCTAAGTGAGCAAACTGTGGTAGCGACCACATAACGTTCAGTTTTTGGCGCGAATAGAAACGTGGGTGAAAAATCAGCTAAAAACATACAGCACCAAATAGTTTAAGAAGTTGAAGCAGCATACACCACAGTGCGTATTGATTTAATTTTAAAGCAACATTTAGTTTTAAAGCATAATGGGCAAATTGCATGACTGTGGGGGGTTGATCTATACAATAGCCCTAAAGATATAGTTACTAGACCGTTCAGCTATGCTGAACAAAATGGCAGTCTTAAAATTTTGATGGGAGGTGTTTGGAAAATTATGGGCTAAATAGGAGGGCCGTTGCCCTCCAATCACTTTTGACTCTTAAAAAGGGCACTAGAACTTTAATTTCCAATTAAATTAGCTCCTTTAAAATATCAATGACAGTACTGGCTATGATAGAGCAGCGCTGTTTATGATATTACTTATATGCCCTTTTAATACCTGCATGTATATATTTTTTGCATTTAATCGAGACTCCCCCTTAACGTTCCCTAAAAGTTATAAAAGTAAAAACATACTGCACCAAATAGTTTAAGAAGTTGAAGCTTTCCTTTAAAGGCTTGGTTGTCTTTGGGAATCAACAGTTGTTAATAATTGCTTTTTTAACAGAGGAAAAGCGCTGTCAGATTTAACTAATAAGTTTTTCTTACTTATTTTAAAAGCTCAACACTGATCAAAGTGACCCCAATGCTTTATAATTTTAAAACAACCAAATGAAAAATCTCAGAAATTCAAGGTTTTCAGATGTGAATAGACCTAAGATTAATCCAGGGATATACAAATGTTTAATTTTTTAGGCTTGGTACTAGCTCCAGACGCCACGCCAAATTTTGCTTATTTTATCGCTTACTGGTCAACTTTGGCAAAAAGGGATGAAAAATAAAATAGCCAAACCAATGCAAAGGCAATAAATTCGGTAAGCGAATAACTTATTTTAGGCCAGGAACAAATTTTCGCGTCTGGTACGTGCCCGCCTCGTATAATCGATTTTTACCGAAAATGACTTTTTACATATGTCTGATGCAGTTTGTCATGCTACGTCGCCTGGTGACAACGAACAAAAATCCATCTCTAATACTTAAATGGGAAAATACGAAAAACACTGCGTAATATCTCTGATAATTTTATATCAGTGATATAAATTACATCGCGGAATATCTCGTAATATTCCTGATAACATATCTTATATCTCTGATATACATATAAAAAAATTTCTGAGTCATTTGGAATTACAGTCGATTTTCGATTATCCGCGATTCGATTATACGCAAAGCGGATTAACCACGTAAATTTAAATTTCAGAAAAAGTTATAAATACAAAAATCGTAAAAAAATACTATGATTTGTTCATCCTTTTTCGATTGATTGCTATAATGTCATTCCATTTATTATTAGTTACCGTTGTTTTGTTTTAAATACACGTTTTAATAAGTGCAATTTTTTTTTCTATGTCCCTACAACCTTTTTTTCTAATGTGTGGATTATCCGTGAAATTCGATTATCCGCGGCACTTACGCCACTCAATTCCGCGGATAATTTGGTATTTTTATCTAAAAATTACACCATCAAATAAGTTCTGATCGTCTCATGAACAATAAAATAATAAGTTTTTATCGTCTCTTGAATAAGTTTTTATCTTCGCCATTATACGAGGTGTTCACGTAGCAGCCCCGTTTTACTTCCTTAGTTTGAACTTGGCGAAACTAAGAACATGGAAAGTTAACGAATTTCGCATTTTACCATTTCCATTTCAGCAAAATTCACTTGGATTTCGGAAAGACGAGATGAATAAAATTAAAATCTTGTGGGAAATTCAACCAAATCCTCAACTTGTCTTTTCAAACTTGCGGAACGATTTTAGATTTCGATTCGACTTTTACTATATTTAATAACTAGGCATATCATTACATGACTTCCTTCGCAGAATTCATAAATTGTACTAAAGAGCTTCTCTACCAGATAGGAATTGGTAATTAAATCGAAATTAAATTTTGGATTCTCTGAGTTTCTGCTGTAACTATTCCGTTTTTTCCGGATTCAGTATAATTTTGGACTTTTGGCCCAAATTATACCGAATCTCAAAAGTTTTGGGGTTCTGCCCTACACCCCCTCTGTTGCAACGCCCCTGCCTTCTAGAATGGAGATAGAAAGCAACATTAACTGGCTTTTACATGTATTGCATCTTCCATTATTCAAATTGTGTCCTAATTAAGTTCTCCAAAGTGAGCGTACTTAAAAATTCTAAAAGGGTTTATTTGGTGTTTCTCTCCCTCTTCCCCCAGAGGAGTCCTTAGCTTCTTCTGTGTTCGGCTGCACACGAAGAACAAAAGCTGCTTCACTATTGTGACACACCGGGTTGAAAGGCATGATACTGTGATTACTGGGTTTTATTGAGTACAACGATATCGTACAATGTGATATCACAGGTTTTTGTGTTTTGTGAGTACAACGGTTTTGCAATATCTGTGTTTTGTGAGTACAGCGGTATCACAAAAACACAGACACGGAGGGAAGCAAACGCTACCGTTTATTGAACAGAAAGAAATTAAACTCTGAAAAGAGACTCTTTATCCTACAGATTTTTGAACGTTGTCGCTTGTGTCACGTTTTCCTCTACTTGTATCATTAGGCAGTACGCGCCCTAGGCAGTACGTGCCTTTAAGAGACTCGTATGTTTATTCGGATTTAAACGATACATCACTCGGGGTGTTTTGAAACTTCTTCGCAATACGAAAAATCGGCTGGCGTCAGCTGGCGGCGCGGTGCTGGGGTCTACTTGATTCTTTAACAATTTTTTTTGTTACATTATTTTCAACAAGAGTTAAATCCTAGAAAATAATATAAAAAAGACGCAAGACTAGATTCAAGGTTAATAATTTATAACAAATTCAAAAATAGAGAGATTCATAGAAATAAATAACAGTAAACTAGAAAACCTACACCTTTTCCCAAATTTCCCCAAAACAAACCAATAGTTACACATAATCAATCTAGCTTTACAGAGCTTCTACAACGCGAATATAACTTTCATCAAAACTATTAATATAAACAACATATTACATACAGAGGTTTTTCCACAGACAAAAGCTATATAACATAGATGTCCAACTCAGCAAGTTTTTGGAAACCAATAAATTTGGTGCTTATGCTCATGTGTCTTCAGGTTTTTCTGGAAATTTCAATTTTGCCTTTTAAAAGCAAGATTACTTAGTGCATTTGATCTTCATGAAAAAAATTCAACAGAATTAGAAAGAACTAGTGAAATAATCATGAACTCCCTAGTGATTACTTAACAGTTTTAAACCTATGATCGTTAAATAAATATTGCATAATAAATACCAATTAACTGTGTGAATAAATTGATTGCTAAATAAACAAGGCAACACTAATTTAAAAGTGACATCACTATTATTACGCCTAACCTCATAGAAGACTCAATACTCCTTTTCAAAGGAGTCTTTTAAAAAATATGTACTTTTTAAATTATTGGTAATTATAGGCACAATTTACTCTTAAGAATTGGGGCCAAAAATGATTTTTTTTTATGTTTGAACCCCAGCTCCACTTGAGAAAAAATTCATCCGACTCCCCTTTCATACGAATTGGACCTATTGAGCTGAGGTAGATTAGTTGAGAGGTTTCCAAACCCAGCTTATTTATATTACAATATATTTAAGTACTCTTAAATGACAGTATAAAAAAATAATATAAAAATTTTCATCCGTGGTTTTAGGACTCTTAAATCCAAGCATTGTTCTTGATGTTAATATATCCATGCCCTATTTTTTTCAAAGTTTCCAATTGTTCTTATTTTCATCAATTTTTTCGCCAAACCAAATTTATGCTAACGAGAGAATTATAAAAAGTCGAATGATATGGTGAATTCCTTACTATATTTTTTTTTCTCTTTTTTTGTGTATCAAATTCTGATTACTTCTTCAAAGTTAGGGTGCCTTTGATAAAAGTGAATAAAAAAAAGAGCTTCAGTTACCGCTAAACCCCGCTCTTTATGTTAAATTTATATTCTTTTATCCTAATACCTAAAAAATGGACGTTTTAACCCAATAAAATGCATAAGTTTTAAAATTAAAAACAGTTTTAATATTAAAATAGATAATAAGAGGGGTTAAGAAAAACCAGCTTTAATTTATTAAATAAACCCCTTTTAACCTTTTACCCCTTTTCTAAAGCACTGCAGGATAGATCCATGTTTCAGGTTTTCTGACTTATTAAAGACCAGCTGGGACTAGGCTGCGGTAATTCAAAAGGCTTCATGTGACCCTTTTTTGTAAAAACTGACATACTGTTCCCCAAACTAACTCCGAAATATGTATTACTTTCGATTTATATACATAAATACTACTCTTCAAATACACATTACTCGCCAAACTATTCGCCTAAATATATAATACTCCCCATACTTACTCCCTAAATATATATAACTCCCCATATATATATATATATATATATATATATATATATATATATATATATATATATATATATATATATATATATATATATATATATATATATATATATATATATATATATATATATATATATATATATATATATATATATATATATATATATATATATATATATATATATATATATATATATATATATATATATCTCCCTAAATAGGCCCCAATTATGTATTGCTCTCTAAAATAGCTTCCAAAATATATATAGCTCCCAATACTAAATCCCCAAATAAATATTACCCCCCCCCCCCTCAGACTAAAGATACACTATTGGCTGATCCAATCCTTTTTTTTCTGCCTTATATTGTTTTTGATGTATTTGGATGCCCGAAAAAGCATTCCTTGTAAAACAACCAGCCCATACCACGGACAAAAAGTATATGGTGCAGACATCCAACTGAGTTTGGTCACCGATAAATTTGATGTCTCTACTCGTCCTTCTTCCTTTTCTTCCAAAAATGTTTTCATGATTGCTGTCTATTATCGAGAGCAACCTCATGCAGAACATTTGGTCTTTATAAAAGAAATCGAAGATACTTAAGAATAAATTATAATATTACCATAAATTTTCGTGTGATGACTTATCAGTTTTAATCCTATGATCGTTCAATGAGCATTGTATAAGAAACATGAGCTAATCATTTGAATAAATAATCATAAAATAAACATGACAACACTGTCTTCCAACATACACTATTGGGGTGACAAATACCTTCGAGACAGGCATATACGTGAACCCTGTTTTTAAAATTCTATGATAAGCTAGTCATACATCTATATTATTCACTTTTTGTCTGTGAACCAGAATAACAATAAACGGAACATGAAACATATGTGTCCCGCTCCCCGAAACATAACGTCTTTTGAGTTACCGCAACTGAGCTTAAGAACATCTAAGAAGAAGAAGAAGCAACTGAACAGCCAAGTAGAGATAGAACCCACAAAAAAAGCTTATTAACGGTCATCGTATCTGTACTTACCGAAAAAGTAAAAAAAAACCTTAATTTTCTAGTGGAAGGCGGAGGGCAAAGGGCGAAAGAGTGGAAGGAATAGTCAGTTTCAGTATTAAAGCTCCAAGGTACAATTATCAAATTTCTGTAAAGCATAACGATTATGTAAGGAAAATAAGATGGCACCAAAAATGGACGGAATCACTCATAATGCACATATATAAAAAATAAAACATATCAACTAATTAACTAATTAACAAAACAGTATAAGGCTACAGCTCTTTCTATTTCCGAAACAAAATATATAGTCAATTTTTAACTAGTATTTTTTTGAAATAATCGACTTATTTACAATATTTGTTCTGCAAAACCTAGCAAACAATTACTGCATCAAATATAAAATGATCACACAAATAAACGCACAATGCCACTGAGCACCAATGCAATAAGTGCAGGCACAATACAACTAGAACACCACAGAAAAAAACCCAGAAGCACAAAAAATAAAAGAGCAGAGTGCCAACTTGGCACCAATGAATTTGAAAGGGAAAAAATTGCAGTTAAGTGCACCCACAACACCATTAGAATACCACAGAAAAAAAAAACCAGAGGAAAAGACGAAAGAGGATATCCTATTATATATATATATATATATATATATATATATTTTTATATATATATATATATATATATATATATATATATATATATATATATATATATATATATATATATATATATTTTTTATTATTATTATTATTATTATTATTATTATTATTATTATTATTATTATTATTATTATTATTATTATTATTATGTATATATATATATATATATATATATATATATATATATATATATATATATATATATATATATATATATATATATATATATAATATATATGTATATATATAATCTGTCTTCTTCTTTAATATGATAATAGTATCGTTAATTGGCGTATTCATGCATACACACTGGTCAGAAATGTCTTCAACCCTCCAATTGGCGCCACTGTACATCCACTGTGCCTCAATGGGGGCCACTGAGGGGTGGCACAAATACTATGATATAAACTTTTAGACCATAATTGAAGGGATATTTTCAGACCTAGTCCTCCCCTCCCCATTCAAAAAAAAGATTGTTATTACAATTATTTAACTGTTTGTTTCATAAATAATCATTTTTGGATACAGCCTATAACACACTCTTGTATCGCCTGACAATTCCTAGTTTTCTTGGAATTGATTGATTATGTCAAGAAGTGATAATCCTGGAGCTTTTTTCTGTGAAATGAAAAAAATTGTTTAGAAATAGATATAAAGGGCGTCTATAGAAATATTTCCAGAGGGATAAACCGGTAGAATATTTCCAAGACAAGAAACTAGTTTGAAAAATTGCTATAAATGCCTTATATATTTTTTTTTTACTACTGATCCCTACTAATAATTTCTACTATTTTTAAATTTTTGACATTATACTGTATTTTGCATATTCCCCGTTGAAGGGGGCCTTCCCACCGTTATGGCTTTACCCTGGGCGTTCCATGGCAGTTATTTTACAAAAATAAAATATAGACGTAATAAAATAAAACGTTCAGTGACACATAAAAATTAATTCAGCAAGAGCCAAGAGACATTTGAAGACACAAGAAACTTTAATTTAAAGAGTCAAAGTAGCGTATATTAATTGCACAACGGAATTACAACGGAATTATAAGTAACGATTAAAACTGACACCTACAAATATCACAATCAAAAATGAAAATGAAGAGACCTTCTGTACCAGTAGGTCCCGAATTGAGCCTTACAGGACAAGAAAAGCCGCACCACAACCCCCCTGAAATATTTACAATTTTACCTCAATTAGACTACACAGTGCCGGATAAAGGGCGATTGGGCCCAAAAGGGCCCCGCGCTATCATTAAAATGAACAAAAAATTGTTCGAAATTTTAAGCAAATATCTTTTGAAGGTAATGGAAAAATTATGAATTATTCAAATAATAAAAAATATATTTATTTTAAATTCTCATAGCTGGATGAGATTCAGTAATGTTTTTTTATGTGACATTTGATTAGTGTCAAATTTAATGTATTTATATATATATATATATACGGAATCTGAATTCTATTTAAATATTTAATATATAGAGTGGGCCCCACAAAAAAATCCAATCGGGCCCCACACCTATTCGATCCAGGCGCTCACGAAGTTTTCTTCTTAGTAGATCCTTCACCTTCTGGAATTTTTGAGTCATGAAATAGAAACTAAACGCTTGGCAAATATTAAATAATGATAATAATATATAAATATTTTATAAAAGATAACAAAATAAATAATAATAGTATAATAAAAAAATAATGATAATGGATGGGTGCTATTAAAAACCTGTTATGGATCCGACTTAGAAACCCTGTTACTGAGCTTCGATGGAAAGTCCTCTACAAAATCACCTCCCCTATCTCATAACAAGGAGCACACTTCGTGTGTCTGTTAAATCTGAATTTGAAATTTATATTAATAAAAAAATGTTAAATTTTGAGCAGAAGGGAGTATTTTTTAGAGCTTTTCAGATAGTCATGGATATAAATGATGTGATGGACGACAGTAAAAAAATACGAAATTTGTAAAGAGTTCCTGTTTCATGCTATATGCACAAGCACCATACATTTACACTATGCACCATGGAGTCGTGCACGTGGAGACTACGATGACAAAATCACTTTAAAACAATTTTCTCACTGATAAAAACCTGATGTAAGGTTAATAAAGGGGAATTTCAGCAATAAGAGGAAATCAGGAGAAATTTATTCGTGAACTTTACCTAATAGTGGAGATATACCATTTTGATAGCCTTAGAAAAAAGGTGTCATTTAAGTTTACGTCATTACATCATTAATAGATTATAATTTCTAAGGTGGTTTATAGTGCAGAAAACCTTAGTCGAATGGAACGTAAAACTGCTTTCACTCTTTCATCCCCTCCCCCATTTGAAGTCCCAAAAATATATTCTGGCCTGGGAAATACTGGGCATACTGCAATTTTTCGGTGCAAAAACACTACCTAGATGGGGTATTAATTTGGGACAACTAGTTCCCCCTCCCAGCCTTCTTAACATTTTCACACATCATGTGCTGACTGATATTAGAGATCCTTGAAGGTTCTAATCCTTTAGCATATTTCGGGGGAGTTTCAAAACGCAATTTTTTTTTTTTGACGAATCAGGGGTTTCCAAGCTTTTAGGGAATGACATTACCGTTTGATAGCTGCGAAGTGAGTCCGAATTCTTAATTGCTTCGCACTAAGACTACACATTACGGAAAAATAAATGCAATAATAATGTGCAGACCAGGGGATTTTTGTTCGTTTAATATGTTTGTTAGTAATAAAATAATTGTTCATTTTTCGGTTTGAAAAAAAACGACTTTATAGGATAGATCCCGACTTTGGGACAATTCGTTTATTGTCCTATTGCTCTACCTAATTTCAGAAAAATGTTTTTCAGATGGATAAAAGTCACAAATACCCAGATGTCCGGTTCTATAACGATTTTACTTTCTACAGCGAATCTAATAAAATAAAATGTAGGTCGTATTGCGAAAGAGAAACTGGCTTTCTTTTGACCGAGCTAAGATCGGTCTACTGGTACTATATACTAAGGTCGTCCTAGCCGAAAGGTTGGCGCACTGGATTTAGAATCCTTTTTACGAAGGGCGGGGTTTGATTCCTGGTGTGACCAGTTATTATTTCGTTTGGGACGGGGGATAGTGGCGTGCCTGCAACTCAGCTAGAGTCGACTGAGCTCTAAATGGGTACTTGGATAAATTTGGGGAAGGTAAGCAGGAAGGGCGTGCGAAAGCACAGGATGGCTGGCCCCCCGCCCCCCATTGCAAATCCTGGCTGAAGGGCTTTGAAACGGAGATCATTCGGTTTTTTCCATTCGGTGAAATTTTCACCGAAGGCGAAAATTTGCAAAATCGGCTGAAATTTGGTAAAATTCTTTATTTCTGCAGAAAATTCGGCATAAATCAGGCAGCGATTCGGTAAAATTTACGAAGATCACGAAACATTAAGTAACCTTACACTGTCCAAAAAATATATACGTTAATATAGTTTCATAAGATCTGTATAAAAGATTCACTGGAAGTGCCATTGGCAGATACAACTCCAAATATAGAATAACAGATAGTTGCAATGTAACTCTGGAAAAAATATATAAACAGTTTTATAGTTGAAATAGGGTTGTCACTACTCATAGAACAGAGATGAGGCTTGGACATCCTCTTCAGTATCTGGACTAAGATAAGAACGATCGATGATGTGCTTTCAACACAACAACCTCTCAAACCATGCTGTGAATTGATAACAAACCTCTTTTGGAGAGGGCGGCTGGTGAAAACAGGTCAATTAGAAGATAATTATAAGAAATTACAATTTAAGTCGAAATATTTTCAAAGATTTAGCTGGACCCTAATGGCAGCAGAGTAGGAGCCAGAGCTTTATTGTGGTGATATCCACAACTTAAAATTTCTTGTCACCCTACCCTTTTTCGTTCTGATATCTGACTACTGTGACACCCCACTGTTTTTCTGGAGGAAAAGAGGAAGATAATCAATGAAAATAAGACGACTAGACGTACGATGAAAACGGTTATATTCTTGGAGAGGTGAGAGTACGTCACAATCAAAAAGTGTATCGCAATTCCTAGTTATAAATTTACCGATACCGTATCGATATACGATACCAACGTCCAAAATTGTATGCTTTTCAATAGTAGAAAAAGTCAGCTATAACAGTCACAGAATCTAGATACTGGACGATGCCCTGTCAATTTGCGATATTAATCGTCCGTGATTGTTTGTTATTCAATAGTAAAAAACCGCTTTTTCGGGTTGTGTCACCTTCGAAAAGCGTGTTTAATTCCTGGCTATTTATTTACATATATCATGTTAATATACGATTTATCATCTAAGTCAATATCGGATCAACCATGATGAAGTACTACGACAGAGTTGCTGCAGAAAACTGCCATCTATAGTAGTCAAAAAAGCAAGATACTGGCCGATGTCGTATACATTTACTATTTTAGTCGTCCACGATTATTTATTACCCGATAGCAAAAAAGCTGCTTGTTCAAATTGGCTCACCTTCGGAAAAAGCGCTGTAATTCCTTGCAATTATATTACCGGTGTTGTATCAATGTGCGATTTATCGACTGCATCAGTGTCGTATCAACTGCGTTGACATACTGCGACAGGACAGTCGCAGAAAACGTCAGCTGTAGTAGTCACAGAAGCAAGATACTGGCCGATGACGTGTCAATTTACATTTTAATTATCCGCGATTTTACGTTATCCGATAATCAAAAAGCTGCTTTTTTGAGCTATCGCAGCCTCGAAAAGTGCGTCATAATCCCTTGCTATTGATTCACCGACATCGTATCAACATGCGATTGATCAACTTCGTCAACATCGTATCAACTTCACTGAAGCTCTGCGACATAGCTGTCGCAGAAAACCGTCAGCTATAGTAGTCACTTACGCAAGATACTGGACGATACTGTATCAATTTATTATTTTAATTGTCTGTTATTGTATGTTGTCCAAGAGTAAAAAAGCTGCTTTTTCGATTCGTCTGGCCTTCGGAAAGTGCGTTGTAGTTCCTTGCTATTGATACACTGATATCGCATCAATATGCGATCAACTTCGTCAATATCGTATCAACTGTTGCAGTTAACCACTAGCTATAGCAATCACAAAAGAAAGATACTGGCCAATATCATACCAATTTGCTATTTTAGTAGGCTGTGATTGTATGTTATCCGATAGTAAAAACAAAAAGCTGCTTTTTCAAGTTGTTCCACCTACGAAAAATGCATTGTAATTCCTTGCTATTGATTTAGTTGCCATTGAAAAAAAGGCTGCCTTTTCAAATTTTTTCACCTCGAAAAGCGTATAAATATTCGAACCATAAACGCCTTACTGATCAAGTTCATAAAACAAAAGTCGATACACCAAAAAAAAAGCAATTCGATACTTCGAAACAAGCATTAGGCCTGTTCCCGCCGTCTCGGTTGTTATTGAAAATTAACAGTTTTATGTCCCCCTGCGAAATTAATCGATTTATAAAATTCTGTTGCCAATAATTTTTCAAAACACCCAAAATGTTGTGAATTTAAAAAGAAAATTTTACACATAAACAAAGATTTAAGAACGGCATCTCAAAGTCCAAAACAAGTATAATCATACATTATAGTAATATAGTAATCGGGATTTATCAACAATTTTTTACAACAACATTTCAAATATTAAAGAAAATCAATCAGCATAATTGTTAATAAAAATGTAACCAACCATTTATGTTAGGATGGCTGAAACAGGCCTATTGTTTCATGCATATATTCTCACTGCAACAACTTTTATTTTTACCTAGAAACCACCCAGAAAAGATTTTTTGGAATTATCTCAGAAGTTTAAAAATTTCAGACACAATCTTTATGCGTGGCAGGGAATGACATTTACAGATACTGAAATTAGAAAGCTAAAGCCCCGGCTTTAGATTCAAGAGGCCCGAGCTGGTGATTTAAGATTTCAGATCCAAAGGTCCAACAGCAATTCGAATTGTTTGAGAACATTAGTATACCAAATTGCTAAAAACCATGTTACCAATGAATCAGAGCCATATCTAGGATTTTTTGTCGGGGGGGGGGGGGTGAAAAAATCTTCAAAACACATGACAAATTTGTTTGTATTTATTTTTGTTACGTTTTTACGGATCTGACAAGTATTTCAGGGAGGGGAGGAGGGGGTCAAACATAACCCTGCAATCCCCCATTTGAGAATAGCTGTTACATAACAAAACTTGCATAACATTCACATAATTAAAGTGTCCTTTCATTTCGAACTTGAAAAACCTTAGAATCAACTTTTCGGAATCATCCCAAAAGCATAATGTCGGATACGAAATTTAGGCGTGGCAGTGACAAAATATCAAGTTTTTTATTATTATTATTATTATTAGAAGTTTGGTTACATGTTTCAGCATAAAGAATATTTTCAATTCTATTGTAATGTGGCCTTGGGAGAAAAAATCTTAAGTGTCCTTAGACCAAGAAGTTAACTGACAATTTTTAACCAATATTCATTAGCCAAAGTTAATTTACCTGCCCTTAGTCTATTATGAAAGCACAAAGTATAGATGCAACTAAGTACGTTGGCTTTTAGATCTCAGAAAACACAGAAAGTGGACTTGGTCAGATTGGTTTCTAGAAAATTCATTTCTTGCAGGAAAAAAGAACTAATTTGAAAAAAAAAAAGAAATCCCAACACACCTTCTCATTGAATGCACTAATGTTTTTTTTCGAAATCCATTCAAATAATATAAAGTCGGCTTTCTGTCAAATACTTCCTTTATATTCAGACTGGTCAAATTTAGGTCACTGGGATAAAGCTTTGGTTCAACGGACTTAAGTCATCTTGACTTTTCTTGGTCCACCTCTTCAAGGGAAATTATTTTGCCACTTTAATCAGATCAACATTTAACTTCATTCGCTTTGTTTAAAACTTGTCTAAAATATATTGTCAGTCTATAAACTACTTTCGTACTGAACTTCAACTGGCAATGCTGTAACTTCTTTCATTTCCACTCCATCTTCATCACTATCAAGGTTTATTTTGCCAGCTTTACACCAAACACCAAAATCTACACAAAAGGCAAGTAACATCAAAAAGGCAGTGATTCCTAGAAAAAAAAATATTGCTATAAAACCAAAATAAGAATTTACACTCTACTTATATGTGACTCACTCTTTTGGTCCCTTAATTATTCTCTTCCCCAAGTAATAATTATTAATTTTCCTTTAATTTTGGTGGCGCCATTTTCTGTCCTTCTGTAATTGCGTAGTTGGTTACACAGACCACGAGGCATTAAGTGCGCAGTTAGGGATGATTGACCAGTAATTAGTAAGCTTATGGATTGGCTGGAAAAATTCACCCACCACCAATCGCAGGCACGCGGCCGGCTGAGCGAGCTGGGAAAAAATTGGGTGTGTGATTTTTTAGTTCCTTTTGTAGCGTGACTGATTACAGTAAGATTTTTTATACTACATAATCTTTGACTTTTTAGCCTAGGTGGAGTCCAAGGAGATAGTTAGAAATATTACCGGTAACCCAGGACGGGTACCCTTGGCCTTAAAGTGGCCCCTGGGACCATTCGATCACGCTATCGTACCCTAAGGCAGGGTATATTGTAAATCAAGAACTGACATACCCGATAGATACGGAACCATTGGGGTAAGCGCGGGAATCCCACTAACATTTGGGCTGACAAGGGATTTTCCCCCTCGAGTAAGCGGCATAGCAACATTTTTGCGCCATTTTTGCACCAATAAGTGGTGACCCCCGTACCTTACACCCCAATAACCAGACTAATTTTCGGTACACATCAATAAATTACGCCCATATGGAACATGTGCACATATGGCACACAATACGAAATGCACAATATACGCCAGGGACCACACAGAAAAAAACACCCAAATAAGTCAATCTTTAAAAACAACAGATCTATGACACAATGTTCAGTTCTTTGGTTTTGCCATGGTTGCCAGTTCGGCTTGAACCTTTTTGGTCGACAGAAATTAATCTAATACGATTTTGCTGACGAGCTATTAGGCAAAAAGACTTTAATGCGTGTCAAAGGCGAACCACGAATTCCTGAATGATTCTAAATTTTAATAGCACCCTAGATCTCTTTCCCCCCCCTTTAGTTGAATTTTTTTGGCGTATTTTTACTGAAAACGTCTTTTTTTGTTTTCTCATTGATGAAATTGAAAAAAAGACAACTTTTGACTGCCCCTTAGATATTCAAAAACTAATTTTGCCCGTCTAAATTTTCTTGAATTGACGCAACTGCTTCCCAGAGTGGAGCCGGTTCCCCCTTCACATACAGTGCCTAATGCAGACACCATAGTGTACATCAAAGAGCCGCAAGTGACTCGTTACATGGTATAAACCCTACTTGGATTTAAAGAGCTGTTAGGGATAAGCTGAAAGTTTTTCAGTTTTATTGAGAGACAGCTTCCAAAGATAATTGGGACTTTCATAAGAGTCAATCAACCTCCAACGACATATATAAGAGTCAAGCAGCCTCCAACAACTTTCAGAAATGCAGCTAATGACATATCTTAGATAGTTTAAAACAATCTTTAAAAAGAGTTTAGAATTCAAGAAAGAGTTTGGAAGGAATTCATATTTTGGAGAGAACTTCAAATTTTAAAATTCAAGAAAGAATTTTAGGAATTCAAATTTTAACTTACCATGGAAGAAAAAACGAAAGGAATCTACGTCATATAACCAACAGGCTCCTTGCTGACCACACGTGAAATCCCAAACGAGACAAGCAGAATCAACAACAGCACCGTAAATTATGGGGCAAGGTACGTTTCCTAGAAGAAGAAGAATAATTTTAAAATGACGCAAAAAGGCAACAAGTCTGTAAAAATATTGTATGTAGAATGAACGTTATCAAACCTTGTGACATAGGCTTGTATTGAAAATTAGAAAGAAATATTAAACTAAAGACAAGCGTTACGAACTTTCACGAAGTACAATGAGCTTAAAAGATCCCTGGAACAATTATTCTACTATTATGAATCATATTTCGAAAACTAAATTTAAGGGAAATTCATGTCCCAAACAACCAAATTTTTAGATGCAAGCAGTTCAAATAACTTGTGACAAGTTAAAGATTATTCTCTGTTTAAATTCATTTCTTTCTCATTTGAGAACCTATACTAAGTTCAGATGCAAAAGATTTCAACTTAAATTTTTTTTCAAGATACCCTACAAGAAAATTAGGAAAACCTAAAAATTTTCAAAGGTTTTCAACATGAAATCTTGAAAAAAAAACAAAGCATTAGCCTCAACTCTTCTTTGCTATTGACAGTATTGTTGACTCCACCAGAAAAAAAAAATCAAATGACGTTTAAAGACGATATTTGGGAGCTCACTAGTGAAGCGGGATCTAAAGTCATCGAAACTCACGACAAGCAGATGGTTCTTAGACTGATATTCGTAAGCTACAAAAATAGCTAGAATTCGAAATTGAATCCAGGTCGTAGAGGTGGTGAAAATGGCAAAATTTGTCAGATGCAGGTCTCTGCGTTTATTCTATCTCTACGATCATGACTGCTAGTTGAAAGTGTTTCTGGCTAGTGTTTTTAGCACTAAATTCAAATCAGTACCCTCATGGCTTTAAAACAACCTATGAATATTGTCGTTTTCTTTATTTTATAAATTTATAATTTTATGAAATGAAAAGTGTTTTTGAAAACCTTGAAGAATCGTAACTGAGACCCCATTCTAATTCCAATTTATGGATATAAGTTGATTAGGACACTGGGATGTTGACCAAATTTCAAATATTTTTTTTTTGCAATTTAAATTTATCCTTTTTAGAATTTGCTTTATACTTTTCGCATTAACAACTGAATAAATTAATTTCATGCGCAATTATGTACGGTATTCGTATATTTTTCTATAAAAAAATGACAGCCTCACGGAGCACACTCGTGATGCTCATCGGGGAGGAGCAAGAATGACTCCTCCCCATTCTAGATCCGTTAAACCAGTTGTCCCTGCCCAATCCCATCTATTCTTATAACACAAAATGACTGGAAAGGAAAATACAAAAACTTTTTTTTATTTTGTCGAAGAATTATTATTATCATTAAGGATGTTAATGTTTATCTTGTGGGAAATACGAGGAGAATGCAGGATTGATTGATTAAGTAGTAGCTAATTGGGTAATTCAACTATTAGTCAATTGGTCCATGAGCGAAAATGGATTGATTTAAAAAATAACTGGAAAATGATGTTTTGATTTTATGTTTATATATTTTGATTTTTTTTGTGAAGATAAAAAACGGTATTTTCAAAATCTAAAGGGGAGGGGGTGCAACTTCGTGTTTCCCATTTTTTTTAATGACAATATTTACCCAAGATGTACATTTGGTATGTTTTCCAACAATTCGTAGGATATAAGTTCAATTATGCAAAATGTACTTTAGGATATATTTTAGTCGTGATCAAAGGTCGTATCCGAAAGCATTTTTTCGCCTATTCTTTAGTTATATCGTCCCCCCCCCCAGCAATGACTCTAAAAATACCTTTTTTTGCTAATTACATTGAAGAATGACTTTTTGGAATTTGCGCAGAAATAAATGAAAAAACACACCCCCCCCCTTGTATTTTGAATTCATTATTCATTAATAGACAAAATTTCAACTTACCAAAAAGACCAATAGCAAAATGGACTAAACCAAGGGCCATTGCCTTTTCTCTAGGCTCAACACAGCGCAACGTCAGCAGCATAGAACCTACTTCTGAAGTGGAATGCAACAAGACAAAAAATGAAAATATTCCCAAATACCAATAGAAATTAGGACAGTTTAAGCTGCAGTATCCTTTGGTAGCTGTTCCAGTTGAGTTTCCTGTGCATATGCAATCGGAGTACTATATAAAAATAAAATGTTGGATAAGAAAGATGAAAAGGGAAAGAACGAGAAAGAGGAAAAACGTAAATAACAATAGGATATGTAATATTTCATTGTATAGGGATATGCACTAAGCAAAAAGCTATAAAATTGAACATGCGAGGCTCTTTGCTACCTCGGAAAGGAAAAGGGTTAGATGAAAAACTTTTAGGAATGGGTTCAGAGCATAGACTGAACATAGACAGAAGACTGAAGACTGAACATAGACAGAAGACTGAAGACAGAAGACTGAATAGACTGAAGCATAGACAGAGCATAGAGCAAGAAAGGTGTTCTCAAGCTCCCATCGTTATTCCTTTCCCATTTCTAAGGCTTAGGAAATTGCATAAAAACAGGTTTATATCAAGGTAAACCTATTAACCTTGAAATTGAATGACGTCACATTCAAATACATTTAAAGAGCAAAAAAGATACATGATGGTATTGTATTATTCATTGTATTGTAGTATTATACACTATAGGGTAGGATAATATTATACATTGTATAAAAGGTATTGTATTCAGATAATATTTTCCATTACTATACAATAAAATATGCCTAGAGGACAACCCAAAAAAAATATTAAGTTAATAGTTTTCCTCTTCCTTCACGTCAATACACGTAAAAATTTGAATAACCGTAAATATTAACATTAATAACATTAAATATTATTAAATATCAATAACAGTAAAATTAAATATTAATATAATTAAATATAATTAATTTAAATCGGGATTTAGCAAACTAAGGAGGCTCAAAACATTTTCTTGTATTTGGTTTAGGTTTATTTAGGAAAATGTTGCTTTTGTCACACAAGTTCGTTCTAGTTTATTTAAACTTCGTGCCCTTTGGGGGAGAAAAGGGCTTGAGCTCTACCCCAAAGACGTTGCCAGGCAAAGCTTGGACCTGAAAATGTTCCTGTAAGTTTTATTCACCTAAATGAGCAACTTTTCAAGGTGGCAAAAACCCTTTCACCTGGAATTTTATCTAAAATAGATATCCACTAAAAAAATGAAATCCAGGTCTGGGCCCCCACTCCCTTTCCAAAACATAAATTCACATACTCAAGACGCTTCCAATGAGGAGGGGGCTGCATAATCCTCTCTCCCCCTTGTCTTCAATAGCCTTCAACTGTTGGAGACTTCGACACATTTAGATTACTTTTACAGCAATGATCACAACGCATTACAGCAACGCTTAAGAAAATGTTTTCCAGCTTGTTTGAAGGATATATTTAAATATTGAATGTTTATATTGAATGAATATTGAATGTTAAATATTTAAATATTGAGCCCCGCTGTCCATATATTGAAGTATAATTTGGATTTCGACCCCCAAGAGCTATTCAACTCACCCTCCCAAGCAGTAAAATGGTAGAAAATCCTTACACCCCCTCAGAGGAGCAGCTCCAGCATTTTTATTTGGGGGCAAGAGGAGTACATATCCAGATAGTCAAGGGTCATTGGCTATTTAATAGTTTTTCTCTAAATCATTTGGGGAATGCACCCTTGCCCCCCCCCACCCCCGAAATGACGCCCCTGCCCTCCCTCCAAAACAAAATATTTGAGAAATTTCCTTGTAAAGCGGCACAAAAGTTAACAGATATTAAGTGGAACTAAGAGCTTTGCAACACAACCTTCCAAGTAAGATAGAAAAGTTGGTGATCCCTCCCCCAAAATAAGATACATTCTTAAAAATAAAAATAAAGTTTTAATCAAGCATAAAATAAAGATATAAAACTGCATCACTTTAGGAATATTTGAGAGATTTCCCATGTAAACCGGCACTAAGCTTAAAGAGATTTTAAGCGGCGCTAAGAGCTGTCAAACATACCTTTCAAGTACGAAAAGATAGAAAAATCAGTGACTCCTCCCCGCAAAAGGAGAAACATTCTTTAAAAATTCGAAACCAAATTTTAATCAAACACAAAATAAAGATCTAAGACATTGTATCTGTTTGAAAGTATTCGAGAGATTTCCTAGTAAAGCGGCACTCAACAACAGATTTTAAGCAGCGCTAAGAGCTATCATACATGATTTTCCAGAAGGAAAAGGGTAGAAAAATCAGTACCACTTCCCCCCAAAAGAAGAAAATCTAAAGAAGAAAAAATTCAAAAGTAAATTTAAATCAAATTCGAAATTGAGACCCTATACACTCATCCGTTTGACAATATTTGAGAAATTCCATAGAAAAGTAATTCTAAACATAACAAACCTTAAGCAGCGCTAAATAGTCTATAATCTCCATAGAATAAACATAACAGACCTTAAGCAGCGCAAAATAGTCCATAATCTCCATATAAAAATAATTCTAAACGTAAAAGACCTTAAGCAACGCTAAATAGTCCATAATCTCCATAAAAAAGTAATTCTAAACGTAACAGACCTTAAGCATCACTAAATAGTCCATAATCTCCACAGAAAATTAATTATAAACGTAACAGACCTTAATCAGCGCTAAATAGTCCATAATCTCCATAGAAAAGTAATTCTAAACATAACAGACCTTAAGCAGCGCTAAATAGTCCATGATCTCCACAGAAAAATAATTCGTAACAGACGTTAAGCAGCGCTAAATAGTTCATAATCTCCATAGAAAATTAATTCTAAACGTAACAGATCTTAAGCAACGCTAAATAGTCCATACATAAAAAAGTAATTCTAAACGTAACAGACCTTAAGCAGCGCTAAGTAGTCCATAATCTCCATAGAAAAGTAATTCTAAACATAACAGACCTTAAGTAGCGCTAAATAGCCCATGATCTCCAGACCTTAGAAAAGTAATTCTAAACGTAACAGACCTTAAGCAGCGCTAAATAATCCATGATCTCCATAGAAAGGTAATTCTAAGCGTAACAAATCTTAAGCAGCGCTAAATAGTCCCTAATCTCCATAGAAAAGTAATTCTAAACGTAACAGATCTTAAGCAGCTACGTAGTCCCTAATCTCCATAGAAAAGTAATTCTAAATGTAACAGACCTTAAGCAGCGCTAAATAGTCCATAATCTCCATAGAAAATTAATCCTAAACGTAACAGATCTTAAGCAACGCCAAATAGTCCATAATCTCCATAGAAAAATAATTCTAAACGTAACAGACCTTAAGCAGCGCTAAAAAGTCCCTAATCTCCAAAGAAAAGTAATTCTAAACGTAACAGACCTTAAGCAGCGCTAAATAGTCCATAATCTCCATAGAAAATTAATTCTAAACGTAACAGATCTTAAGCAACGCTAAATAGTCCATAATTTCCATAGAAAAGTAATTCTAAACATAACAAATTCAAATTCATTTAATTCAAAAACAAGACATAACTCTCGTGGGCAAAGCCCAAATATGATGTCTCTTAGTCATAATTAGCAAAATAAAGTTGTGCGATAAAACTTCGTCAGGATAAAATAAACTAAATAATAAAAACACTAGAGATCATAGTGATATTTCACACAGCTTACCACAGAGCTTTTTCTGTCGTGCATTATGTTATAGGGGATTGCGGTGAGTTTCGGAACGTTATCAGCTACGGCCCGGGGTGGACAAGATCTTATAGGGACAGAAGGTGGGGGAAGGAATGATCGGTAGGTGGAATGTAGAGGGAGGAAGGAGCCAAGTCTCTGGCATAATTTGTCTCGACGGAAAGAAAGGGATTCAAGTTTAAATTCCTTGAGGTAAAACGAGTAAGGTAGAGAGGAACCGCCATAAATGATTTGCAGTGATCTCTTCTGAACTTGTTCTATTTTATCAGTTTCATCCTGGGTTAGGGCAAAGTGCCAAACCGGACAAGCATATTCAGCTAAGGGGCGGATGAAAGTGTGAAATGTTAGTTTCAGCTTTTCCTTAGGAACTCGAAATTTTTTCAGTGTTTTTAGCATTTGGATTGCGCCGTTAGCTTTTTTTTACAATTGTTTTTGTATTCTCCCGCCATGAGAGGTCAGAAGAAATCACCACACCAAGTAAAGGTATTTTATGGCTTATTAGCTCGGAAGCTATAGGAGGTTTGAAAGATAGTTGAGTATTCTGAAGAAAAGAAAATGCTGTGACCAAGTATTTGTCTTTATTCACAACCATATTTAGTTCAGTTGCCTCTGAGGTAACTTGGTCAATGAAACCAGCAGCATTGCTCGTCGAATCCTTGGATACGATTTCCGTTAAGGACAATTCGTCAACGTATTTCCATCTGTCCTCCAGCTCAGCGGCAATTTCATTTATCATGAGGAGGAAGACCAGCGGCCCGATCACAGTTCCTTGTGGAATTCCACAAAAAACTGGCAGAGAAGTGGAAAATTGGTCTTTATTCTTCACAGTTTGCTCTCTATTTGTTAAGAAGCTCTTGATGATTTTAATAATAAAGATGGGTATATTTTTTCTACCATTTTTTCTAAAAGGATTTTGTGATCAACAAGCTAAATAGTCCATAATCTCCTTAAAAAGTAATTCTAAACGTAACAGACCTTAAGCAGCGCTAAATAGTCCATGATCTCCATAGAAAATTAATTCTAAACGTAACAGATCTTAAGCAACGCTAAATAGTCCATAATCTCCATAGAAAATTAATTCTAAACGTAACAGATCTTAAGCAACGCTAAATAGTCCATACATAAAAAAGTAATTCTAAACGTAACAGACCTTAAGCAACGCTAAATAGTCCATAATCTCCATAAAAAAAAGTAGTTCTCAACGTAACAGACCTAAAGCAGCACTAAATAGTCCATAATCTCCATAGAAATTAATTCTAAACGTAACAGATCTTAAGCAACGCTAAATAGTCCATAATCTCCATAGAAAATTAATTCTAAACGTAACAGATCTTAAGCAACGCTAAATAGTCCATAATCTCCATAAAAAAAAGTAGTTCTCAACGTAACAGATCTTAAGCAACGCTAAATAGTACATTATCTCCATAGAAAATTAATTCTAAACGTAACAGATCTTAAGCAACGCTAAATAGTCCATAATCTCCATAAAAAAAAGTAGTTCTAAACGTAACAGATCTGAAGCAACGCTAAATAGTCCATGATCTCCATAAAAAATTAATTCTAAACGTAACAGATCTTAAGCAACGCTAAATAGTCCACAATCTCCATAGAAAATTAATTCTAAACGTAACAGATCTTAAGCAACGCTAAATAGTCCATAATTTCCATAAGAAATTAATTCTAAACGTAACAGACCTTAAACAGTGCTAAATAGTCCATGATCTCCATAGAAAATTAATTCTAAACGTAACAGATCTTAAGCAACGCTAAATAGTCCATACATAAAAAAGTAATTCTAAACGTAACAGACCTTAAGCAACGCTAAATAGTCCATAATCTCCATAAAAAAAAGTAGTTCTCAACGTAACAGATCTTAAGCAACTCTAAATAGTCCATGATCTCCATAGAAAATTAATTCTAAACGTAACAGATCTTAAGCAACGCTAAATAGTCCACAATCTCCATAAAAAAAAAGTAGTTCTCAACGTAACAGACCTAAATCAGCAATAAATAGTCAATAATCTCCATAGAAATTAATTCTAAACGTAACAGATCTTAAGCAACGCTAAATAGTCCATAATCTCCATAGAAAATTAATTCTAAACGTAACAGATCTGAAGCAACGCTAAATATTCAATAATCTCCGTAAAAAATTAATTCTAAACGTAACAGATCTTAAGCAGCGCTAAATAGTCCATGATCTCCATATAAAATTAATTCTAAACGTAACAGAACTTAAGCAACGCTAAATAGTCCACAATCTCCATAGAAAATTAATTCTAAACGTAACAGATCTTAAGCAACGCTAAATAGTCCATAATTTCCATAAAAAATTAATTCTAAACGTAACAGACCTTAAACAGTGCTAAATAGTCCATGATCTCCATAGAAAATTAATTCTAAACGTAACAGATCTTAAGCAGCGCTAAATAGTCCATGATCTCCATAGAAAAGTAATTCTGAACGTAATAGACCTTAAGCAGCGCTAAATAGTCTATGATCTCTATAGAAAAGTAATTCTAAACGTAATAGATCTTAAGCAGCGCTAAATAGTCCATGATCTCCATAGAAAAGTAATTCTAAACGTAACAGACCTTAAACAGCGCTAAATAGTCCATGATATACATATAAAATTAATTCTAAACGTAACAGACCTTAAGCAGCGCAAAATAGTCCAAGATCTCCATAGAAAAGTAATTCTAAACGTAACAAACCTTAAGCAGCGCTGAATAGTCCATGATATACATATAAAATTAATTCTAAACGTAACAGACCTTAAGCAGCGCTAAATAGTCCAAGATCTCCATAGAAAAGTAATTCTAAACGTAACAAACCTTAAGCACCGCTAAATAGTCCATAATCTCTCCATATAACTAGCTACATGAACGATCATTTAATGAACATTAACGAACAACACCAACAAACGAATATTTCCGTTAATTGGTAGCACTGTAGAGGTATACAAACAAGGGACGGTTATTTGGCCTCTCCTTCCGACACCCACTGAAGGAATAATATGACTCGCTTACGAAAATACAGAACAGAAATAAACCAATGGAATTACGATAGCATTTTTGACACGAAAGTATAAGACGATAATATCTCTTTTTCTCTTTGAAATGTATAGCACAATTTTCTGAGAAGAATGCCTACAGAAAAATGTATATACTTTCAGCGATCAAAGTGATTGAATCGTGAGTTTGTCATATATCATTGTTCCTTCACTTAAAGACTATTCATACCAAGACCGTTTGAAAAAATTATCGCTCCCAAGTCTCTCATACCAGTTTTTGAGAGGAGATCTTATTGAAGTATATAAAATACGCAAAAGATACTACGACAACATCCCTCCAGAAGAGATAATAACATTCAAGAATAATAACCTGAGAGGAAAGAAAAACGAGCAAAAATGGGGTTTTTATAGGCCAAATGACGATACTGAAAAAACAAAGCGAATATTTCGAGAGGACAAACGCCTCTCTTCTTCAGCGCGAAACGAAACGATGTATCAATAAAAGCCAAAAATTGAAAGAATTAAAACCAACTACCTAACAACCATAAAAGCGAGTTATTCGCCAATATCCGCGATTTGCACAAAATCCAAAAAACATGAACTGCCATCGACGGATACTAGCGAGCAACTGACAAATGAAAGGAATCAATTCATTCACTCGAAAAAACAAAACGAACCAGCAATTAAATAAGTTGGAAAACTATGTCGTTTGATTTTGGATTTTAATTAAGGCATTTCTTACAAACACCCTTTGAGACCTAAGGAGTTGTTCATGTGTTTGATTAGATAACTGGGAAAGTGGTTCAAAGTTTATTTCAGGGATTACTAACGTATCAGCTTGTCTTTTGAGAAAACCGAAATATGACTCGTTTATTCTTAAATCACCGGAATCTCTGTTTAAAGCTAGACCTAAATGTTGGTATTTATAAATTTCAACAGCTTCTCTGTAGTGCTGGACAATACCTTTATCATGCGAAATAAGACTAGCTTGACTAAACAAAATAGTATGGTCTGGTTTTTCAAAAATGTGCTCTGCAAGGGCAGAGTCAAAATTTTCTGGTTTTTTCCGCTTTTTAAGTGTATTATTAATTGAACTAGAGTGCTGGGTTAATCTATCTGTTAGTCGCTGATTTGTTCTTCCGATATACCAAAGACCACACGAACACGGAATTCTGTAGACACCGGAGTTTTCACCTATCGGTATAGGGTCTTTACCTTGATAAATTTGGGACCTGATAGTTTTTCTGGGTCTATAATAAGTGTAAATGTTATTTTTCCTTAGATTTTTTGAAATGTGGTCTGAAATCCCTTTAATGTATGGGAGACCAAGATAAACTGAATTTTCCCTTTGATTTGTGTTTTCTGTGGAACTATCTGATAATCTTTTAAAGCGTTTTGTAATTACAGAATTTATTAAACTAATTGGATAACCATTCCCAAATAAAATATCTCTAAGGTGGTTGAGTTCTAAATCCAAGAAACGTGTTGAACAAACTTTCAATGCTCCATCAACTAGAGAAGTGACAACTCCTCTTTTCACAGCAGGAGAATGATTGGAGGAATAACTTAAGTAACGGTCATTATGTGTGGGTTTTCTATATGCACTAAACTCGAAACATGAATCATTTCGGTGCACCAGAACAGCTAAGAAAGGAAGACGCCTCTCTATCTCTAATTCCTGAGTAAATTTCAGTTTTGGATCCAAGGAGTTGAGCAAGTGAAGAAAAGAACCCAGAGACTCGTCACCATGCTCCCATAAATAAAAATGTCACTTTAAAACGAACCCAAAATTCAGGTTTACAAGAACTTTGCAAAATAGCCCTTTCTTCAAGGTCTTCCATGAAAATATCAGCCTGTATTGGAGAAAGGGGGCACCCATGGAGAGCCCATATTTCTGTCTATAAAAAATGCCTCTGTAATGGAAATAAAAAGAAGTTTTGTTACAAAGGGCTGTAAGCGAAAGAAGTGTCTGATTCGAAAGAGTAGAATTTTCTGATATAGATGGGTTAGAATTAAGTTTATGCTCCAAAATCTGTTCGGCCTTTTGAGGATCACAATCGGTATACATTGAATCTGCATCAAAACTGCCAATTCTTGTATTTGGTTTAACCGAAACTTGCTTTACCTTGGAAACAAAATCAGCGGAATTTTTAATATAGGATTTTTGAGCCTGAATTAGTGGAAAAAATATCACAGATAATAATTTCCCTATTTTTGCTGTAGGAGAATTAAAAGAAGAAACAATGGGTCGAAGTGGATTACCGGGCTTATGAACTTTAGGAAGACCATAAAAGCGAGGGGACGTGCAACCGCGTGGGTAAAACCTTTTGTACAACTGATCTGTAATTTCACCTTTTCCTTTTAGATAAGAAAGCTCTTTACGGACTTCCTGTACAAATTTTTCTGTGGGATCGGTAACTAATTGTTCATATGTGTTAGAATCATTTAAAATTTCTCTGATTTTTTTGTCGTAATCATCTGAATCTAATACAACAACAGTATTGCCTTTATCGGCTTTCGTAATAATCCTGGAATGATCTTTTTTAATGCGTGTAAGACCAAGTGTTCATTTTTACTAAAATTTTTTAAATTTCGATTATTATGAACAATTAGCAAAAAATGAACACTTTAGCAAATTAGCAAATTAGCAATTTTTAGTAAAAATGAACACTTGGTCTTACACGCATTAAAAAAAGATCATTCCAGGATTATTACGAAAGCCGATAAAGGCAATACTGTTGTTGTATTAGATTCAGATGATTACGACAAAAAAATCAGAGAAATTTTAAATGATTCTAACACATATGAACAATTAGCTACCGATCCTACAGAAAAATTTGTACAGGAAGTCCGTAAAGAGCTTTCTTATCTAAAAGGAAAAGGTGAAATTACAGATCAGTTGTACAAAAGGTTTTACCCACGCAGTTGCACGTCCCCTCACTTTTATGGTCTTCCTAAAGTTCATAAGCCCGGTAATCCACTTCGACCCATTGTTTCTTCTTTTAATTCTCCTACAGCAAAAATAGGAAAATTCTTATCAGTGATATTTTGCCCACTAATTCAGGCTCAAAAATCCTATATTAAAAATTCCGCTGATTTTGTTTCCAAGGTAAAGCAAGTTTCGGTTAAACCAAACACAAGAATTGACAGTTTTGATGCAGATTCAATGTATACCAATTGTGATCCTCAAAAGGCCGAACTGTTTTTGGAGCAAAAACTTAATTCTAACCCATCTATATCAGAAAATTCTACTCTTTCGAATCAGACACTTCTTTCGCTTACAGCCCTTTGTAACAAAACTTCTTTTATTTCCATTACAGAGGCATTTTTTATAGACAGAAATATGGGCTCTCCATGGGTGCCCCCTTTCTCCAATACAGGCTGATATTTTCATGGAAGACCTTGAAGAAAGGGCTATTTTGCAAAGTTCTTGTAAACCTGAATTTTGAGTTCGTTTTAAAGATGACATTTTTTATTTATGGGAGCATGGTGACGAGTCTCTGGGTTCTTTTCTTCACTTGCTCAATTCCTTGGATCCAAAACTGAAATTTACTCAGGAATCAGAGATAGAGAGGCGTCTTCCTTTCTTAGATGTTCTGGTGCACCGAAATGATTCATGATTCGAGTTTAGTGTATATAGAAAACCCACACATAATGACCGTTACTTAAGTTATTCCTCCAATCATTCTCCTGCTGTGAAAAGAGGAGTTGTCACTTCTCTAGTTGATAGAGCTTTGAAAGTTTGTTCAACACGTTTCTTGGATTTAGAACTCAACCACCTTAGAGATATTTTATTTGGGAATGGTTATCCAATTAGTTTAATAAATTCTGTAATTACAAAACGCTTTAAAAGATTATCAGATAGTTCCACAGAAAACACAAATCAAAGGGAAAATTCAGTTTATCTTGGTCTCCCATACATTAAAGGGATTTCAGACCACATTTCAAAAAATCTAAGGAAAAATAACATTTACACTTATTATAGACCCAGAAAAACTATCAGGTCCCAAATTTATCAAGGTAAAGACCCTATACCGATAGGTGAAAACTCCGATGTCTACAGAATTCCTTGTTCGTGTGGTCTTTGGTATATCGGAAGAACAAATCAGCGACTAACAGATAGATTAACCCAGCATTCTAGTTCAATTAATAATACACTTAAAAAGCGGAAAAAAACAGAAAATTTTGACTCTGCCCTTGCAGAGCACATTTTTGAAAAACCAGACCATACTATTTTGTTTAGTCAAGCTAGTCTTATTTCGCATGATAAAGGTATTGTCCAGCACTACAGAGAAGCTGTTGAAATTTATAAATACCAACATTTAGGTCTAGCTTTAAACAGAGATTCCGGTGATTTAAGAATAAACGAGTCATATTTCGGTTTTCTCAAAAGAGACGCCGATACGTTACTAATCCCTGAAATAAACCTTGAACCACTTTCCCAGTCATCTAATCAAACACATGAACAACCCCTTAGGTCTCAAAGGGTGTCTGCAAGAAATGCCTTAATTAAAATCCGAAATCAAACGACATAGATTTCCAACTTATTTAATTGCAGGTTCGTTTTGTTTTTTCGAGTGAATGAATTGATTCCTTTCATTTATCAGTTGCTCACTAGTATCCGTCGATGGCAGTTCATGTTTTTTTGGATTTTGTGCAAATCGCGGATATAGTCGAATAACTCGCTTTTATGGTTGTTGGGTAGTTGGTTTTAATTCTTTTAATTTTTGGCTTTTATTGATACATCGTTTCGTTTCGCGCTGAAGAAGAGAGGCGTTTGTCCTCTCGAAATATTCGCTTTGTTTTTTCAGTATCGTCATTTGGCCTATAAAAACCCCATTTTTGCTCGTTTTTCTTTCTTTATGTGATGTCAGGCCAATGTGGTTTAAGAAATTATCTTAACCTGAGAGGTTACGAGTTTAAGCTAACCGATGAACGTTTCAGAAGAAATGTTGGTAGATGGGCATTCAGCAACCGCATTGTCTCCGAGTGGAACGCCCTACCGTCAGACACTGTAGACTCAGATTCAGTCAATGCATTTAAGAACAAAATTAGCAATCATTATAGTGAAAAAGCATTTGATTATTTAACTTTTCTAGATAGAGGCCCAAGCCTGTTTTCGCAATATATTATTATTATTATTATATATTTAAACAAGTTTTGCGCTTAACTTTCCTACTACATCACTGGAGATCTCCCCCCCCCCCGTATCACCCCCGACCATATTCAGGTATGACTGTTGTAAATTTTGTAAGGCTGTTTTCTGAATACTCGTACATGTATTCTTCCCAAAAACTTTATAAAAACTTGCAAATACTCACAAAATAATTAAAGAAAACCAGTATAAAATGCTCCCATGTTTGCTAGTTTCAAAACTGCAAAACGCCAACATTACTTACAAAACAACTCACAAAATAAATACAAAATACTGAGATATGTATTCTTACAAAAGAATCACACAGTATTTACATAATTATAAAAAAATGTATCACATAGTGTGCATAGAATATTCACTTATGTTTCTTTTCCAAAAACTCACAATTTAATTCACACAGTGCGCACAAAATAATTTATAAACTAAACTACTGACATTTTTGTTCTTCCCAAAAACCCACAAAATACTTAAATATTTCTACAAAAAAACTCGCATAATAAGTGGAGAAAACCATATGTTTGTTCTTCCAAAACACCAACTAATTCACAACACACGTGAAAATACTCACATATGTATTCTTTCCAAAAACTCAGACAACTCACATACTGCTAACAAAATGAATCGCATAGCAATTATAGAATACTCACTTATTCTACACTCACTAGTATAGAACACTAAACACCCCAAATATGTGCTCTTCCCAAAACAAAAAAAAAACTCAAATAAAATAAAGCATATAATAAGCACAGAATAACCACATATATTATCCTTTCCAAAACACAGAAAATCCTCACTAAATAATTTACAACGCAAGTGAAGATACTCACACTTGTGTTAATAGCCACATATATGTTGTTTCCAAAATATAAAATACTCACAAAATAATTCGCAACATAAAATACCCAATCATACTCACAAACTACCCCCCAAAAAACTTACAAAATAACTCGTAAAATAGTCAAATTACACTTACATAGATACTCCTCCCATTTGAGTCAAGAACTATTTCTTCACAACCGGCATGACACACTGAAAAATAAGTTTTCCCGTCAGATGAACAGACAGGAGAAAATTTTCCCACATCGCAGCTACACGTTTCATTGCATGGATTCGTCAATTGTTTTTCGCTAAAAGGAACCAAAATGTCAAAATGTCAATAATGATAGCCGGTACGTAAATAAAAATCACTTCTGAAATAAAAAAAAATTAATAAAAAGTAAAGAAAACGGAATATTATAAGAAAACACGTCGTGGAAAAACTGTTACTAATTTCTAGATAAAAATCTAAAACAAATCGAGGACAGATAAAAATATCAATAAAAACAGGATGGTATCGACTATGTTCTTTAACAATTTCTTATAGCCATTTGTATATTCAAAATGGGGAAATAGAAAAAGCACAAGTAGAAAAAAAGGAAAAATAGATTATAAAGAAAGAAACAATAAGAAAAACTATAATGAGAATATAGATCGTTCTTCCTACGTAATCGTTAATTTCAACTTTATTAAGGAGCGTATAAACAGGATTGCCACACGCAGTTTATTTTTATTATTTGTTGAACGTTTTTTTTAATACTTGTGAGTACGTCTTGTAGAAGTACTTTTTTTAAAATACGTTCATGTTATTAAATTATGGAAAATTTAACTTACAAAAAAAAATTGTAAACATGCCTGAAGTATTTCTTAGTCAGTTTAGTACCACAAACATAGAAAATTTTGTAAGACAATACTTTTTCCAGCTTGAAGTACTTTTTTGCCGGTAAGACGAAGTGGTAATAGAAAAAATGAAGTGACAGCCCTGAGTATATAAATTCTAGTTTTTGTTTTAAGACCTAAAGGTTTGGACAATCAGTTGTAAACATGATGTTTCACAGACAAGGTAGCATACTCTTTAGCAAGCGAATGAATAGATGAATACTTATCAAGATATTGAAAACTTATCAAGTTACAGAAAAATGAAGCAAAAAACGAGAAACTAAAAGACAAAAATAACATAAGCTTCGTAACAAATAAAAATATTACTCTTAGTAGAAAAGTAAAAACAAAATAAGATCCTTCAACCGCACAAAGAAAACTTCACAAAACCAGCATAGACTTTGAAAGAGTAGAAGGCAACTTAAATTTGCAACGATTTTAAATCGCAGTCGTAAAACAGCCAATGTCATTTAGCGGTGGTATGGAAGATAAGTACTTAAAGGAGGATGTACTCATTAGCACTGTAACAGGGATAGGCAGCATCATGCTGCAGCAAGTTCGAAGAAGGAGCAGAATTAAAACAGTGTATAGGGATTGGATGGCAGATGCGCGTTCAACGAGTGCTGTGCTCCTAAGTCTTGTGTCGGCAACATGTAGCTTCACACTGAAACGAATTTGACGAAGCAGCAGAAAAAGAGCCGAAGAGTATACAGCGATAATGTTTATGATGTGCTCATCGGTGCTGTTTCACCGACAGGCAGCTTCCGGCTGCAGCGAATTCGAACCAGTAGTAGAAAAACCGCCGACACTATATAGGAATTGGATGGCAGATGTGTGTTCACCGAAAGCTGTGCTCAAGGGTGCTACGTCAGTGACAGACAGCTTAAGACAGTATAGAATTTGGAATGCTAGAAGAAAAAGACTATCTAACGATTGGACGGTAAATGTGTGCTCATCCACTACTGTGACGGCGAGAGGCAACTTAATTTTGAACAGATTTCAAGCTGTAGTAGAAGAACAGTCAATGTCATTTAGCAAGTGTGGTGGAATATATTTGCTCAACGAAGGCTGTGTTCATTAGCTCCGTGACGGTGACAGGGAGCTTAACGCTGCAACGAATCTGAAGTAAAAAACAGCCAACCTTATTTAACGATCATTTCTAAAGAAATTTAGACTCGCTCACTGAATCGTTTTACTTTGTTTATAATCATTTTATAATTAATAAGTAAATATATAAATTAGAAAAAACATGTAATAAATTCGTCGATTTAAATTAACACTGCTTGAGTAAGTAATTTTACATACTAATAAGCGTAAATTTATTTCACTAAACTATGTTTATACTCCTTTACTCTGGTCCTTGTTTAATCGTTGCACTTTAGGGAACGACTTTATTTTTACTTTTGTAGCTTTTGCATATGAATAGGACGCATTTTTTTCAGTATTGTATAATGAAAAAAAGATAAAAATTGGTAAATCAGACGACGAAATTTTTCGTTGGAATTTATGCGTTTCTAAAGTCTATGCGTTGGGGGCATAGAATTATCACTCTGCAACAAAAAAAAATCGATGAACAAAATGTAAATGTTTTGAAGTATCTGGGGCTTGGGGGTGGGGATCTAATCACTTTTCAAAATCTCGTATTTGCTATAATTTTTGAGCCTACGTCACATGAATAAATATCTGTAAACTCTTAAGCAACATTTATATATTTATGCAATAAAACTAAAATAGAATAAGCAGAATAATAAATAGAATAATCAGAACAAATAGAATAATCAGAATAAAATAGAATAAGCAGGAGGCAACATCTTGTTAATATTTTCAACTGTTTTTGTATGAAATTGCAGAGAATAAACAAAAAACTTACAAAATCCCAGTTTGCTCCAATCCCGCAAAATCATTCATTTCACAACCAGTCACCATCAGTATCATCATACCTGTAACGAAAATAGCTGAGAATTTTTTTTTAGTAATCGTAGGTTATGTACGCCTAACCAGTTCTATTTACACGTTGTGAAAAAGACATTTGCGTCCTTGAGGTTTTCTATAATTTCATTGGGTGCTTTTTATGACCCACTGTTCACAACTTCAAGGTCAAAATTTTGAATGTTATTTCGACTTTAAAATTGAGAAACAGAGACGTAATTGTAAGTGCATAATAGTATAGTAGTATAGCACAACGTTATTATAGTGTAGTTTATGTACTAAATTATACTACAGTAGTTAAGCATAACGTTATAGTAGTATCGTTATTGTACTAGGGTCGTTGTACTTGTGCACGAAACTCAGGATAAACGTTGTTTCATACCACAAATATTTCGGATTTATTTCTGTCAGCTTCAAGACCAGCTCTTCAACAACCTTTGGAGGTCATTCGGGGATAAAATCCAAGAGAAGGATATCGCGGTGATTACGGATATCTAGGCCATTTTGTTCCATAATCCATACCCAAATAAAGTCTTCTTTGCTTCAGAGAGCGTAGCTACTGTAATACAAAATATTAGCTCGCCATCAAGCGAAAAAGAGTCATGTTAATTAAATCAAATAGTTCGTGGAGAAAACCAATTTAAAAGATTCGGAGGCTTAGAGTTTGGAACGATTGTGGCCGCCCACGATCGAGGTGTGTTGTGGATTTAAAACAAAAATTAAGCGATTATAAGAGGTATCTTAGGTCTGTAAGGTAATCGTGGCATGGATTGTGAATAAACGTGAATGGCGTAAAGTGATTAATTCCAAAAAGTTTGAGAATAATTATTCCTGCGGCGATGCCATAGCACCATCTATCTAGCAGAAGCATTATTCTTCTATTTTTTATTTTGTTAATTACTACGTACATACCATGTATTCTCGTCTCATTGCACCCTTTTTTTCTATCTTATTTCGCAGCGACATACAATTCCCATTACATGTTCCACTGTCTGATTCTACTGACATAGATGGGTATCTAGAGTTCATCTTTCGCAAAGTTGCCCTGCACTTGTTTTTTATTTACACTGTTTACACTGCAATTGTTTATATATTATTTTTTCGGATGTGTATTTGCGCATTGAGTGTTCCTGAGAGTTTCCAATGTGACACTGTAAGTTCAGTATTAAAACAGGGAAAATTTACTGCTGATTGTTTTTCATATCGGCCATTGCTGTCTCTTGTAATACAAGTAAATTACTAGTATTACTAACTTTTCCCCATCTAACTAATACGAGTAATGAAGGAGAGAACGCGTTTGGCTTCCGGCCTGGGGTGGGTTGTCAGCATCCTCATTTTATTTTAGCATCTCTTCTTCTGTATAATGATTCTAAGTGTAGAAGGAATTTATATTTGTGGTTTAGATCTTCCCAAAGCATTTGACAGTGTAATCCATTCCCAGCTGTTTTATTCCCTTTATATTTCAGGTTTTAGCTTTTCAGTTATTAAGCTTCTGCAGCATTGGTATTCCTAATTCTTTCCTTAGTTTGAAATATTCTCCAACTTCTATTATTAAAATTAAAAGGATTGTAAGACAAGAGCCGCGTTTTCAGGCTCAGCGGGTTCGACCACGGGTTGTTCTCGTCTAGTTTCAAGTTTTTAGTTTTTCGTCTAGTTTCAGCGGGTTCGAAGCTTCAACCCAGTGTTTGATACACTAGATGCACTGATGCACAACGCTTGATGCACTAGACGCGAACAATCCGTGTTTAAAGACGGGCTGTTCACGGATCAGCGGGTTCGAACACGGGTTGTTCTCGTCTAGTGCATTAAGCGTTGTGCATCAGTGCATCTAGTGTATAAAACACGGGGTTGAAGCTTCGAACCCGCTGAAACTAGACAAAACTAGACGAAAAACTATAAACTTGAAACTAAACGAGAACAACCCGTGATCGAAACCGCTGAGCCTGCAAACGCGGCTAAGGTGGCGTTTTGTCGCCAACACTTTTTAAATTTGCCTTTCTGCCGTGCTTCCTAAAATATCTTCTACGTAGTTTTCTGATGTTTCAGATGTTTCTTATCTTACGTATGCTGACAATTTACTCCTGGTTAGTCGTACTACGACTGGTCCCTCCAAAATGACATCTGTTGTTTCTAATACTTTTTCCAGGATTGACCTTAAACGTAGAAAAGTGTGAGTTTCAATCTTTCACTTCAATTCAAGTGTGAGTTTTCATCATCTCCTCGTAATTGCGATACTTTCTCTAATCCCTCTGTTGATTCTTTGCGGTGGTTGGGCACAACCCTTAGATTTACTTGAGACGTTTGGGAATTCCCATTCTCCCTATCGGAATTTCGATGGGGAGTTTCGTAATTCCCATTCGGAGTATGGTTTGGATTTTTTTCTAGCTTTTCCGTACGGAAGGCTGAAGGGACTGGGAATACGTGGCGGTATTTTTGAAATTTGACAAACATGTCGGTCATCAAACATCATAAAACGCCCAATTTGATTGCCCTTGTACAGAATTATCAACTTTTGTATGATGCTTCAAGTTCAGTCGAGTTAGCTAAAAAAAACAATTTCCAAGTCTGTATCTTCAGTCATGACTTCTGATGTTCGAATATTTGCAGTTCGGATACGTGTGAACATTCTCCCTATTCTCCCTATAGGAAATCCCCTGCGTTTTACCCAAACGTCTGAACTAACTCTTACTAATAATCTTTCCAGTATTCATCAGCGCACTGCTTCAGATATTACTAAAAGAATGCGATTTGGATGTGAAAAAATTGTTCCCAATTAAGGGAACAATTTCAAGGGAACAAGGGAAAAATAGACGGGTGCTGGTAAAACTCTACATATTGCAATCAGTCAGTCCTTTACACGGCAGGAACTACCCCATCCTGAGAAAAAGTGATTTAAAATGAACAAAGCGAGAAAATGAGAAGAGTGGTTTCTACTTAATAAATATAATATATCTGACATCACATTAAAGTTGGAAAGGCTACACAGAAAGCTCTCAGGTACTACTCTTGATCCATTTTCTCTTCATAATCGTCTTGTTAAATTTTTTCTTTAATTAATATTTTTCGTTTGTTGTATGTATTTAATTTCTTTTTACTCCCCATTCTAATACTTGTACAGCGTTTTAGTGATTAATAAATAAATTATTATTATTATTATAATGTTGTTCTATATCTTCTAAAAAGTTAATTAAATCATAATTTAAATGATTTGGAGGCGAGAAGGCACCTTTACATTATACCGCGTTTGTCAACAGCTGATTTCTTCGGGTGCATATAAGCTTGTTGGATAATTAGAATAAATTTATCTATTCTCGCATGTTTTCAACGCATTCTTCAAATTAAACAAAACGTAAAGCAAATTGCATAAATACGTTTCGGTAGATGGATAAAGCTAATTATCAGCTAGTGGGTGATTTCAGAATTACCGTCTTACGTTGAAACATTGAGTGCGTTCGAGCATCTCTTATCCGACTTTTCCGCTTAATACTAACTTCCCCAGATGTAATCCGGAAAAGATAACAACAAATACTTATTCGGCAACATGTCAACTGAAATGCTTATTCGGCAACTAGACGAATAACAACATTGAAGAGGAGCGTGTGCTCCTCTCTAGACATAGGTTAGGTTACAAGCCCCTCAAAGTGCTCAAAATTTAACAGCTACTATCCCTTTTTGTTCTCTACATATACTTAAGATACTTTTTTTTCATTTTTGAAAAAATTGAATTTTTTCCTTATATATAACGTCACCTATGCTCAGTTATACTGCATTCTCAAGGATTTGTAGATGTAACTTATCCGACACTGACAATGAATCCAGACCGTTTTAAGTAGTAATCCTGCTGACCCCTCTTTCTCGAATAAGTAATTTTGGAACAATCGAACGCACTATTTAGTACAGAAGGCCTTCAGAAAAATAACAAACACAACTTTCAGAGGGAATATAATAACAAAAAATATAGGATTTTTAGACATATTCGGTTCATAAAATTTAATTTGAATTCATTCCAACCGAAATCGGTAATTGTTCAGTAATTTCAAACTGACGATGATTTTTCGTAATTTCTAACCAGCTACGGTAATATGTCAGGGCAATGGAATAAAACGATTGTAATTCTGAACATGTAAGTACAATAACAAAAAGTGTATAATTTTTAGACATACTCGATTTGTAAATTTTAATCTGAATCAATTCCAACCGACTTCGGTAATTTTTCTGTAATTTCTAACCAACTTCGTTTTTTTTCTAACCAACTTGAGTAATATTTCTTGACAATGGGGTAAACCAATTATAACTCTGACCTAGCCATTATAATAACAAAAAGTATATGATTTTTAGACATATTCGATTCATAAATTTAATCTGAATCAATTCCAATCGACTTCGGCAATTGTTCGGTGTTTTCTAACCGACTTCGTTTTTTTCAAATTTCTAACTGACTTGAGTAATATTTCTGGAAAATGGGGTTAAAAAAACGATAACTCTGACCTATCCATTATAATAATAAAGTGTATGATTTTTAGACATATTCAATTCAGAAAATTCAATCTGAGACAATTCCAATCGACTTCGGTAACTGTTCGTTATTTTCTAACCGGTTTCGTTTTTTTCCAGTTTCTAACCAACTTGGGTAATATTTCTGGACAATGGAGTAAAACAATTATAACTCTGAAATAGCCATTATAGTAACAAAAAGTGTATGATTTTTAGACATATTCGATTCATAAAATTTAATCTGAATCGTTCCAACCGACTTCGGTAATTGTTCGGTATTTTCTAACTGACTTAATTTTTTTTAAACTTCTAACCAACTTGGGTAATATTTCTGGACAATGGAGTGAAAGAATTATAACTCTGACCTAGCCATTATAATAACAAAAAGTGTATGATTTTTAGACATATTCGATTCATAAAATTTAATATGAATGAATTCCAACCGACTTCGGTAAATATTCGGTATTTTCTAACTGATAGTTTTTTTTTTTATTTCCAACCAACTTGGGTAATATTTCTGGGCAATGGGGCAAAACGATAATAACTTTGATCTGAACACTATAATAACAAACAGTTTATGATTTTTAGGCATATTTGATTCATAAAATTTAATCTTAATCAATTCCAACCGACTTCGTTAATTGTTCGGTAATCTCTAACCGATTTCGTTTTTCTTAAAATTTCTAAAAAACTTGGGTGATACTTCTGGGCATTGGTGTAAAACGATTATAATTCTGACCTAGCCCCTTTAATAACAAAAATGTAATATTATTCGACATTCCCATTCAATACTGCTTCAAAATATGAAGATCGCTATCGTGACCATTACATAGGTCACTTTACATAGTTCCCCTTTTATCTTTACACTTATGGCATGTGTACCATCGGGTTATCCAGCCCAATAGTGCTGGAGAACCTTGACAAAGAATCCACGGTTTAGTTGACAAAAATTTTTAAGCCATATTAAGTGGACTAATTGATTTTATACATTCCTGAATTAATCAAGGTTTTCTTAAAATCAAAAGGTACTTCCCCTTTTCCAGAAATCCTATTCATATCTTGCGTAAGTTTGCTATCAACGCCTGGGACCTTGAAATCTTAAATTTTATTGGTTGAATAGTTTCAAACAGTTCGTTATAACTAACTGTAAGTAAGAAGCGACTCGGCTCAATAGTAACCGAAACTCTAAAAAACGGAATTTTGATATCAATAGATCCATCAAAAGCATTGGATTATTATGGTGATTCCAAATATATAAGCTTCATCAAGTTTAGTGTTACCCATCAATTGTTACGAGCATGAGAAAATTTGCTTGATTTTCAAAAAAGGGGGAACCACCCCCTAAAGTCAAAGAATCTTAGTGAAAATCACACCATCATATACAGCATATCAGAGAATCTTACTGTAGAAGTTTCAACCTCCTAAATACAAAAGTGTGGAATTTTGCATTTTGTGCCAGAAGAAAGATCACGGATGAGTGTTGATTTGTTTTTCCCCCAGGGTGATCATATCGAACTAATAGTCCTATAAGATCTGGAGAGAGCGCCTTCGAACGGAAATAAAAAGTTCTAGTTCCCTTTTTAAGTATTAATTAAAAAACTTTTAACTACGTTGAACAAAATGACTATCTAAAATTTTGATTGGATTTGTATGGGGAAATGGAGGGCGTGAGAGGGGGGTTAGTCACCCTCCAATTACTTTTGACTATTAAGAAGGGCACTAGCCATTTCAGTTTCCAACTGAATGACCCCTTTTTGAAGTTTCTACGACAACGCTTTCTATAAAAAACCTTTTATGCCCCCAGGGCATTACCACCCTTGCCCTGAGGGCTGTGAGGGGAGTGTCATCCTCAAAGACATAGTTTCCGGACCTTTCAACTACGTTGAACATAATGGCTACCTCAAAATTTTGATTGAACGTGTATGGGGAAATGGTGGGCATGAGAGGGGGGTTATTTGCCCTCCAATCACTTTCGAATATTCAAAAGGGCACTAAACCCTTTAAATTTCCAATCAAATGGGCCCTTTTTGAAGTTTCTATAACATCGCGTTCTATGAAAAAAACCTAATATGCCCCCACGGCATAACTTACAACCCTTGCCCTGAGGGCTGTGGAGGGAGTGTCATCCTCAAAAACATAATTTCCGGACTTTTTAACTACGTCGAACAATATGGCTATCTCAAAATTTTGATTGGATTTGTATGGGGAAATGGAGGGCGTGAGAGGGGGGTTAGTCACCCTCCAATTACTTTTGACTATTAAGAAGGGCACTAGCCATTTCAGTTTCCAACTGAATGACCCCTTTTTGAAGTTCCTACGACAACGCTTTCTATAAAAAACCTTTTATGCCCCCAGGGCAAAACTTACCACCCTTGCCCTGAGGACTGTGGGGGGAGTGTCATCCTCAAAGACATAGTTTCCGGACCTTTCAACTACGTTGAACATAATAGGTGTCTCAAAATTTGGATTGGACGTCTTTTAGGAAACGGTGGGTGCGTGAGGGGGGTTAGTTGCCCTCCAATCACTTTTGAATATTAAAAAGGGCACTAGCCCTTTGAATTTCCAATCGAATGAGCCTTTTTTGAATTTTCTAAAAACTCTTTTTCTATAAAAAAAACTTTGGCTGCCCTCAGGGCATAACTTACAACTCTTGACCTAAGGGGTTTGGAGGAACTGTCTTCCTCAAAAACATAATTTCGAGACTTTTTAACTACGTCGAACAATATGGCTATCTAAAAATTTTGACTGGATGTGTTTTGGGAAATGGTGGATGTAAGAGGGGTGTTAATTATCCTCTAATCACTTTCGACTATTAAAAAGGGCACTAGCCCGTCTACTTTCCAATCGAATGAGCCCTTTTTGAAGTTTCTACAACATCGCTATCTATAAAAACCTTATATGCCCCCAGGGCATAACTTAAAACCCTTGCCCTGAGGGATCTGAGGGGGGTTATCATCCTCAAAGACCTAATTTCTAAAACTTTTAACTACGGTGAACAAATGGTTATCTAATAATTTTGATTGGATGTGTTGGGGGAAATAGTGGGCGTGAGAGGGGGGTTAGTTGCCCTCCAATCACTTTCGACTATTAAAAAGGACACTAGCCCTTTGAATTTCCAATCGAATGAGCCCTTTTTCAAGTTTCTACGACAAAGTTTACAATAAAAACCTCATATGCCCCTAGGGCATAACTTACAACCCTTGTTCTGAGGGTTGTGGGGGGGGGGGTTGTCATCCTCAAAGACATAATTTCCGGACCTTTCAACTACGTTGAACAAAATGGCTATCTCAAAATTTTGATTGGGTGTGTTTGGGGAAATGGTGGACGTGAGAGGTGGGTTAGTTGCCCTCCAATCATTTTTGACTATTGAAGCCCTTTGAATTTCCAATCGAATAAGCCTTTTTTTGAAGTCTCTGAAACAAAGCTTTATATATAATCCTTGTATACACCCAGGGTATGACTTAAAACCCGTGCCCTATGGGCTGTAAGCGGAGTATCCTCCTGAAATACGTAATTTATCTCTGGAAATCAACTACACTGAACAAAATGGCTATCTCAAAATTTTTATTGGATGTGTTTGGGGAAATGGTGAGCGTGGAAGGGGCTTTGCCTCCCAATCACTTTCGATTATTAAAAAGGGCACTGGCCACTCCAATTTCCAATCGAATGAGCCCTTTTCGAAGTTTCTACGACAATTCCTTCGATACGAAGTGCCCTGGTATGGAAAAAAAACAATTCATTGTGCCAACATCGTTCTTTACTTAGGCAGCGGTATTGCGCTGCCTATGTGGCAAAAATATTGGAGGGTAACTGACCTTCCTCACACGCTTCTTTTTTCCCCAAAGTCATCCGATCAAAATTTTGAGACAGCCATTTTGTTCACCATGGTTGAAAAATCCAGTAACTATGCCTTTAGTGGTAACATGACAGCCCACAGTCCATGAGGAAAGGGCTGTAAGTTATGAAATTTGCCCATTGTTTGCGTATAGTATTTGTTATAAGGAAGTATACAGAAAGGTTTTTTAGTACTTTCAAAGGAGCTATTCAGTCTAATTAAACCCTTTGTGATTCAGGGGTCATTCTTAAGGAATTGGAAGAATTGACTCGGAAGAAAAACTTATTTAACATGTTTCGCTTTTATTTTATATCCTTATGGCTTGAGGAACAAGGTTTGGCTTTGGGGAAATTTAATGAGTTATATTATGCGTTTCTTTTTCTTAGTTGTAATAAAATTATAATAATTGTATAATAAAACAATAATAATATTTATAATAAAATTACAGTAAAGTGTTAACTATAATACAAACGTTAAATAAAATATCGTCATAAGTATAACGATAAAAGGGAGAATATTTGAAAATTTTATTCCACGCATAACTTGCCCATTTCTGTGATTTCCATAGTTGTCTGCACAATTCTAGAAGATTATTCAAATTATTATTTTTTTGCATTTTTATTATATTGCGTTAAAAAAAGAATGTTAAAGTCCATTTTAGCTGACAGTTCTGGACTCTCCAACCCCAAAGCCTCTCTGATTTGCCTACCAAGTCTGATTCTTTTAGCCCATCAAATTTTACTTAGCCCATCAAGTTTTACCAGTACACTGGCTTTAAAATTTGAAAAAACGCAATTGAACAAACCTCCGTCATAGAGAAGGGCGGCAAAGCTACTTAAAAGAATACTTAGCCCAGTAAGTTTTTAATTTCCTACTAATACACTGATTCTAAAATTTAAAAAAGGCAAAATTTCTCAGACATAGAGAAAGACAACAAAAGTTAATTGAAAGACTCCTTAGCCCAGCAAGTTTAAGCTCTTTGATTGATACACTGGTGTTATAATTAAAATCAACAAAGCTCCAGCCCATAGAAGGGCAGTTGATACTTAAAACTCGTTAGCCCAGAAGGTTTTTGCCCATTTACTAATACACTTGTGTTATAAATAAAAATAGATTAATCAACAAACCTCCAGCACAGGGAGGAGCAGTAGAAGCTACTTGAAAGACTCCTTAGCCCAGCAGGTTTTTGTTCTTCTAGTAATACATTTGTGTTATAAATTAAAAAAAAGGGCCTCTCAACACACACAGAGCACAGAAAAGGACAGTGAAGCTACTTGAAATGCTCCTTAGCCCAGGAGGCTTTTGCTCTTCTACTAATACACTGGTGTTATAAATAAAAATGGATTAATCAACAAACCCCCAGCACAGAGAAGGGCAGTAGAAGCTACTTGAAAGACTCCTCAGCCCAGCAGATTTTTGCCCTTCTACTAATACATTGGTCTTATACAGAATGGGCAAATCAACTAACCTCCAGCATAAAGAAGGGCAGTAAAAGCTATCCATGCGGCAATGCTCCGAGCACTTGGCTTGACTCTTCGGATGAAAATGCCACTTATCAAAATGCCAAAGCCCATTACTAGTATGCCACCAATTCCTGGAAATGCATCAAATTAAAAAGATGAAAAATTAAAATAAATAAAGAAAGCATTGACCTTTCCTCGTTAATCTAGAAAATGATTCTGCAAGATGACCAATCGATTTCCCAAAAGACTCCAATTGCTATCTCTATGACTCATAAGCACAATAGAGCATCGTCTTTCCCATCCTCAAAGCACAACTGAGCTGAGAGTCAACTCTCAACTCAGTTGAGAGTCAAAGCACACCTGAGCTGAGAGTCAACTCTCAACTCAGTTGAGAGTCAAAGCACACCTGAGCTGAGAGTCAACTCTCAACTCAGTTCTGAGTCAAAGCACAACTGAGCTGAGAGTCAACTCTCAACTCAGTTGAGAGTCAAAGCACAACTGAGCTGAGAGTCAACTCTCAACTCAGTTGAGAGTCAAAGCACAACTGACCTTTAGAGGAAAAATACTAGCTTTAAAACGACTTTTGTATAATTAAAGTCTCTAGAAGACAGGGAAATTACACAGCATAGTTGGCAATGAGCAAACTATAAGCAATGAGTGACGGGTCTCCCATGCTTTATTTTTCGGGTCGCTGCGCATGAAAGGCATCATTTGATTAGAGATTTATAGTTTTAGTTCCTTTTGAGGGCTAAAAGTGACTCGAGTTCAACCAACACCCCTCACATGCCTTTTTCTTCCCCAAGTAACCCTTAACGCTTCAGAAAGGTGCTAGTGCAACATCTTCTCTTTCTCTAAGCACTACAAAATTGAGGATCTTGCTTGAGACCAAAAACCTTAACTCTAAAACAACTTTCATGTAACTAAACTCTCCAGGAAATTGTGCAATCAAAGAAGGTGACTGCATACAACTTTCCGTGGATTTTCTTGGACTTCAGACCCAACACACAAGCGTTAACTAATTAAATAACGATAAGTCATCCATCCATCACTTTTTTTCCAGCCGCCTAGGAATGGTCCTAGAAAATTGGGAAGATCTAATTCAATTGGAAATGGAATAGTTATACTGCCTTTTTAAGGTGTAAACGTGGTAGAAGGGGAACAAGAATCCCTATATCTTTTTTCTACGGTGAACCCCATATATATACATAGAATTTTCGCTTTACCAGTTTTAGTGAGTACCCTCACAGGACGAGGAGACCCTGCAGTGTTGTAATGACTGGTGAGGTGAAAAAAAAAATTGAAACGACGTTTTTCAGACACAGTTGTAGCATAGGAGGCAGATATTCGATGATAAATATTAGTTTTCAGAAGACTGCTTGTGTGGCAGATTCACGTGCGGCACGGTAGACGGTCAACTGTCTTGATAATGGAGGCTCATAGCAATACCTGAGATTGTAATTTAAAAACTATAGGAATAATATAAATATAAAACAGCAGGCCATAAGTGGCCTGGCGGTTTTCTTTGAATAATAGTTGAGTTAGCGTTGTTTTGTTAGTGTACATTTTTGTTTTTTGTTGCCTTTTTTCTTTAACTTATTACATACTACCACTACTACTACTAACAACTCACTGTAGCACCAAGCAGCCTGAAGCAAACACAACTACACACGCCCCTCCTCCATATCAATCTGTTCAACACGTTCCTCTTTACACCCTCCCAAAAAGTTCCTATTTCCCTTCTTGCTTTCCTTATGACATCCCCCCCCATTCGGCAATAACCTGCTTTTCGTTTGGCCCGGAACTTTTGACCAACAAAGAAAATCTTCGGCAATTCTTCATTCTTCATCAGCAGAATGTGTACTAGCCATCTGATCCTTTTTCTCATTATAGCCCTAGAGTGGGATTGAACCACATTTTGTGTACAGCTTACTGTTTGAGATACGGTCAGTCAATTGGGCGCCCAAAACAATCCGTAGGCAATTTCTCTGGAAAACCTCTAGCGAACCATCCTCTGTTTTTCGAAGCGCCGACGCTTCAGAACCATACTTTGCTACTGTCATCACTGTCATCACAAATTTCCGTAGATTTCTGGGGCCAAAAAGGAAGATTTTCACTTTTCCTTGAGCCAGAGCCTAAACTTCAATTTGAAGAAGGAATAAAATTCAAAGGCAGCTTACGATTCAAAAAAATTCCCGGGCCTCAGTGTATTTTCTTAGTATTTTCTTAAGATAACAAACACGATTATAATTCAAGAAGAGCGTTTTCTCACGGTTCCAGAAGTCCCATCTTAGCTTATTAATTCCCTCAGCGCTAAGCATAACTAGAGGTTTCCTTCTGATCATTTCTTAGTAGTAGTCAAGGCCGTATCCAGGGGGGAGGGTTAGGGGTTTGACCTCCCCTCCCGAAATATTTGTCTGACTCGTAAAAACGTAACAAAATTAGACATAAACAAATGTTTTATGTGTTTTTTTAGTTTTTTTGTGTACCCCCCCCCCAAAAAAAATAAAATCTTGTATGCCCCAGAAATTTACTACATGGCTTCCCATATTATAATCTTGGTTCACAGACTTATCTTTCAAGCTTTTTTCAAATGTAAAAAAAAACATTCTACTTTTAGTATCTTAACTGGCACCATCTTTGCTAGCAATACTATCTAGGTGACTGAAGCTGTCCACTTGATAGATCTTACTGTCACCCATCATCCTCTCTTCGCCTTCAGTTATTCCTAGTTTTAACGACTTAGTCTTTTTAACATTAATTTTTCAACCAGTTCTATGTACTTTGTTGGGTAGAGATAGAAAAAGATTGGAGGCTGGTTTCTCGCAATTTTTCAGTATTTATTTCGTTCTTCCTTCCATTCTAGAAATATTGGATTATCTGGCCTCCCTTTTTTCTTCGATTTCTCCTTCTTATTTTTCTTCCATTTTTGTTTTTTCCACTGCTTTTAAGATATTGTACCCGTTTTCACATTATTTCATTTGTTAAATGTTGTAAATGGAAAGTAAGTGTGGTCTATGAAATTATTTAAGAATTATTTTCAATTGACTCTTGATCTTACTGACTACAAGTCAAACTATCCTTGTAAAGTCAGACGATGTTTTTACCCATTACTAGCTGGTACATTGCTTCATAGAATGAATCATGAAATGAATTATATTAACACCTCTCTTTTATGTAGTGGAACAGGCCTGTGTGCGGGAATAATTGCGCTTAGGGAAAAAACCAGGGAGAAATTGCGGGAGGACCACTCCTTAGAGGAGGAATGGGCCTCGAGCCCTTCGTGCAAGTTTCAGAGTTTAGAATAGGACCAAGAAACCATACCCATTAAGAAAAAATAACATTATTTTTCAGTTTATTTAAATATAATCGACAAAAACGCTTAGCATAGTACATTGGTGAGTTTTAATAATTGAATCAATACAGTTTATAGAAAATCAAATAATAATATTTGATATTTTAATGTCTTAAATTTAAATCTAACATTTTAAAAATGTGTATCTGTAATTGATAGTAATCTATCTTCCACCATCCTACTCAGCTCCCAGCTTTCACAACTTGCTAAGATTGTACAAGAATAGCACCGTAAAGTATCCCAAAAGAATGCTGGCTGTGTCTACTGAGAGCTTTTATCCATATCAATTCTCGATTCTCTTTGTCCATAGCTTCTTTCCCTTTTGCAATCCATTTTTTTTTCTTTTTTTCCACTTCCATAATATGTTTAGGGATAGCCTCTTTATACTCTTGCTACCTCCGTCTTCTATCAAATAAGGACTGTCTTGTTTCAGCTGTCGCCGGGTAGGATAGTAATCTATCTTTCACCATCCTACTCAGCTCCCAGCTTTCACAACTTGCTAAGATTGTGCAAGAAGATTCAGCTTAACAGATTAAATAGGTTTTAGAGAGAAAGAGTATATTGCGTGAAATAATGTGCATTATTAATCAAATAATGTGATTAATGAGGCATTAATTGTTGTCGAACTTTCTTCTTTCTTTTTTTGGTTGCCATTGGGCAAAGTTGCTCCTTACTTACAGTTCGTTACCATGAAATGTTTGATTAATGTTTCAAAGCATGAATCTTCTTTTGGAATGGTCTCAACTGTTTGTTTACGGATTAAGTTAAATTGGCCTCTGACTGGCTTACATTCAGCGTGAGATCCTACTGACAAAAAAACAGTTTTTTTCAATTGAAAGTAAGGAGCAACATCAAAACTGAAAACGAACAGAAATTATTACGTATATGATAGGGGTCGCCCCGCCTCGATACCTTTCGTTACCATGTTTCATGTTCGATTAATATTTCAATGCATGAATCTTCTTTTGGAATGGTCTCAACTGTTTGTTTACGGATTAAGTTAAATTGGACTCTGACTGGCTTACATTCAGCATGAGTTTATTTTAGAACCCGAAGGTTCTACAACAACCTCCAAGGGTTCCAGTCCAAGAACAAGGATTGGAGCGCAAATAATTATTGAGATGTGGTTTTCTTTAGTTTTAAAATTTTAAGGGGGCCGGGATTTTTTTTTTCTAGCTAACAGCTGTAGAAACGAACTTACAACGAACTAAGAATTCATTTTAATTGATTTATAAATTGTATTAATAATCATACAACACACACAACTGGAAAACAATAGAGGAAAAAAATACGAATGACTAAAAATTTAGAAATTGGAAGACAAAGAAACAGAGAGAAATATGGCAGATCATGTATAGGGATACATGCCTATACCTATAACTGCCTATAACTTATTATACCAAGAATAAAGACACCTTTTATTGTTGTACAATTATTGTCAAATAGATGCAACTTATTATGCATCGTCAAACATATACAAGAATAAATATATACCTTATTACTAACCCGAGATCATGTTTGCAACATGGGCAGTTAATCTAAACTGACTCTCAAGGAATTTGGGTAGAAAGGTATACAGTCCGGCTATGGGTAGGATATGCAACACACTACTGGCTGTCCGAAGGACAAGAATATCGTTGCGCAGCAATCTTCGAAAAGCACGAGGAAAATCTAAAATAAAAAAACGCCAAAACAATTATAGGGTAACGTTAAAAAACGATTATATATATTTAAAGAACATACACTGTATTGTCGATGTTATGCCTAAACGCCGTAAGCGAATGTCTTGAAAAAATATAGTTCATTAGGGATACTTGTTTTAGAAACATTGCATTAAACACGAAACATAATGGTAATTTATCGTACTAATAGATAATAAATAAATAAATGCTAATATACTAATAAAATAATATAATAATAAAAAAATCATGTACCAATAAATAAACAAAACACAATGGTAAAAATGGTAATTATCAAATTATGTTAATGGCAAAAGAGAATATATTGAATTATTCCAATATTTCATGCCTTTAGTTGTGATTAATCAAACTTTTGCACACTCATATTTTTCTTTACAAATTTGTTACAATAAAAAAAAATAAGATTATATAAATCTAAATATAAAATAATATATCTAAATAACATATTGTCGCTGTTATGCCTAACACCGTGAGTGAACGGTTTGAAAGAAAAATTTGTTCATTAAAATTATTTTATTAACTTGTTATTACTAATTTTACTAATTAGTACAACAAAATTAGTAAAATTAGTTCATTAAAATAATTAGTTCATAAGAGATTTTACTCGCTTGCATTGCAATTAATGAAACTTTTGACACTCATGTTTTTTTTGGTTACAAGTCCTTATATTTTATATATTTAAATATATATTTTAATATATAATTTATATATTAGTTATATATAATATAACATATTATATATTAGTTATATTAATATATAGTTATTTTTAATATATATTTTATATATTTATAGGGAACCTATTTCATTCCGTCAGAGCTATTGGTGGCGCGCAGGGTTGCCGGGTCTTTTTATAAGAACAGGTAGTAAGTCTGTTCCCAGTCTCGGGGTAGGTAAGATCAAACCGAAGGACCTTTATTTCCAAGCAGAGATCAGTCCACTGCACTACCAAGGGATTATTTTTCTACTTATCACCGAGGAGAAATCCTAGTTCTTGCTTTATACTCGAATTCTACCCATATTTTACTTCTACTACTAGTATTACTACTACTAGAAACAAACGTAGGGAGGGGGAGGAATGTGCAGCAACCATTGGGTGACTTCAGAGGAGAGGCCATTGCCCCTATATTTAAAAAGATGTTTTTTGTATTTTCATTGGAAAATACATTTTTTCGTATTTACATTTAAAAAATCAAAAAAAACAACAAAATTGACCCCTTGATTTTGAACAATGCATACCCCCCCCCCCCAGATCCCCCCAGCAGTACCAGTTCTATCTCTTATAAGTTACCCATATTCATACCCATACCCATGCAACGCATTAGGCGTTGGTAATTTTTTTTGTAGACACTACTAGCAGTTCTATCTCTTATAAGTTACCCATACTCATACCCATACCCAGACAACGCATTAGGCGTTGGTAATTTCTATTTGTCGACACTACTACCAGTTCTATCTCTCATAAGTTACCCATACTCTTTGAGTTAGATTATGGAATAAAATTCACCCAGATGAATTGGGCTCAGCGTAACAATATAAAAAAATTACCCTTAAGACTTGGTCCTTTTGCTACCTGATCTATATTAGCCAGGGCCAAGCTTTTTCTCTGTTGATTACCCGGCAGCCTCTTAGGAAACGCAAACATGGCTAAAGAAGTGACTAGCATGAGGATACCAACCAGCAACATACCTAAAACAATTTAATGAATTATTTTAATAGTCTTATTTAATAATTATAAAATGATTATATTTAATGATCATTAAAATATTATAATAATTATATATAATTATAATTATTATAATTTGTAATAATAATATATAATAATTATAATATTTAATAATTAAAAAATAATTTATTTATTTAATAGTAGTCTTTTATAATTTAATGAATTATTTAAAATAATGAATCATTTCAAGGATTTTAATAGTCAGTAATTAACTTAATAATAAATATAAGCCAAAGTGTCAACTAATCACGTAAATAAAGTACGTTCAGAAGACCAATAATATTCAAAAGCTGAAATTCGGCAGTACTAGAACATATTTTGAAGGATATAACCCTAGAGTTGGGGTATACTTTGCCACCACCCGCACGCCCATCTCCTGATGAGCAAAAACATAGCCAGAATTATATTTTTCCCGTGTGTTTTTCCGTTCTTTGATTTCGTCAGCGTTGGTTTGATTTTGGGATACACGGGTTGAAACAAGAGTGATGCATGGCAAAATGAACGAGAAATACATAATTTGGGCTATATGTTTGCACATTAGGGGGACTGGGGTTAAAGTATAGCAGAAGCACTTTCAAGAATTGTTTTCATAACACGTCTCCATCTCAATTCCCCCAATTCTAGGCTTAAACATTTTAAGGATTTTTTGGCAAAAAAAAAAGTTTTCTTAATCCCTACCCCTTCTTGAAATTTCTTCCCGATTCATTAAAAATAAACTCTGTAGGCTACCTTGGTCTCAGGCCCTTGGCTCTGGTCCTTGATCAGTGTTAGCAAGAAATTAAAAACTGAATAGCGCAAGTGACAGTGTAGGATTACTAAGGAGAACTAGAAATACACTTAAAAGGAATAATTCTCTGGCTGTGGCCTTAAGCCCTGGCCATAAACTCTGACCCTTAAACAGTGTTAGATTGCAATTGAAAGCCGAATGGCTTGACTGACAGTGCAGCCTTCCCTAGATGAACTAAAAATATACCTAACAACCTTAATTCTTTGGCTCTGTCCATAATCTCTTGCCCTTAGACAGCATTAGCTATAAATTAAAACTGGATAGCGCCAATAACAGTGCACCAACGGCTCTGACCCTTGGTTCTAGCCATAATTTCTTGTCCTTAAGTAGTGCTATCTAGGAACTAAAAACTGAATAGCGCAACTAACATTGCAGGATTCCCAAGGAGAACTAAAAAAAAACATAAGATTAATTCTCTGGCTCTAGTCATAAACTCTGGCCCTTCAATGCTGTTAACTAGGATTTAAAAGCTGAATAGCTTAACTGACAGCACATTATTCCCTAAAAGAACTTACATACACCTAACAAGATTAATTCATTGGACTTTAAACAATGCTAGCTGGGAATTAAAAACAGAATAGCGCGACTGATAACACAGCATTACCTAGGAAAACTAAAAATGCACGTAACAAGCTTAATTTTCAGGCCATGATCTATGGCCCTTAAATAGTGTTAGATAGGAATTAGAAACTGAATAGCACAACTGACAGCGTTAGATTATCTAGGGGAATTAAAAATGCACCTAAAAAGATTAATTCTTTGGCTCTAACCATAATATCTGGCCCCTAAATAGTGTTAGGTAGGATTTAAAAACTAAATACGTAGTTCAACTGACAGTGTTGCATCACCTAGGGGCATTAAAAATACACCCAACAATCTTAATTCTCTGGTGCTGGCCATAATCTCTCTCTTAAACAGGGCTACCTAGGAATTAAAAACTAAATAGATCAAGGGACCTAGGGGAACGAAAAGTATACGTGACAAGCATAATTTCAATTTATTAAAACATGCATTGAAATTATAGTTCTAAGGCTGCCTGGAATCGTCCTGAAATGTTCTAATGGTAGCAAGGTTGATTGTAAAATGGCGATGAGAAGTGATGAAGGGAGGTAAGGGCTATTTTTAATAAAGTTTGCTCAAATATACTCATAATGTACTTTTGCAAAAGTGATTTTTTATATTCGACACAAAGTAAAACAGAAGTAAATAAAAAAAGATAAAAAATAAAAATACAAATGCTCTTTGGCTTCTATTTAATTTGATAATTTGGCTGGGTAACGGTAGATGGCATTGTATGTTTTAGCCTAGATATTTTAGCTTGATGGCATTGGATGGCAATGCCATGAAAATATGGCAATGGATGTTTTTTTGTTCTCAGAGACGAACTCGATAAGATTTATTCATAATTAATTAATCATATAATGAATACATGGTGTTAATCCCCCAAAGCCTCATAGGCCTAAAAAGAGGGGGAATACATTCGCTTCAATTAAGCACTAAATCAAGAGAAGAAAAAAGCTAAGCACATTCAATAAATTAAATAGATTTAAAAATAATTTAGTTCTATTTTTTTAAACTTTAATTTTCAGTTATCAGTATCCCTATTCTTTGCAGTGGTTCCTTAGAATTTGAAAAATAGACATAGAAATAGACATAGTTTTATTAAGTTCGAACAGCGTAGCCATGGCTAATTTATGCCGTATTTACAACAATATGAAAAAAAAAATACAAATAACACTATAAAAAAACTAACACGTGAATTCAAATAACACTAATTCTTGTTGTATGCTTCTAAGAAAGAGGGGACAAACGTGTTTTTGTAGCGGTTGGTCCTGCAGACAGGGGGTTGTAGCTTCGACTGGGATCTGGTTCTTTGGTTAACAGGAGCATCAGGTGGGAGGATCAGTCTGTGATGGGGCGAAGATAGCAGTGACTTGCCGAGGGACATGATCAGTGATAATCGTCTGTCGCTGAGAGATTCAAGGTTCAGTTCTTGCAAGAGTTTGTTGTAGTCGTCACTTCCGTTACCAACGATTATGTTAACAGCTCGTTTCTGCAAAGATTCAAGGTCATCGCAAAGGTAGTGGGTGCTCTGGACAAAAGGTCCCCAGACAGCGACGGCATATTCGAGTAGAGGTCTCACATACGTAATAAAGGCATTTTTTAGGCTTTGAGTGTCGCAGCCAAACCTGTGCATCAGGACTAGAGTCTGAAGTGATGCATTGCCAGCCTTAATAACCTTCTCCACGTGTTCGGTGAATCTGCAGTCCATCGATAATTTGACTCCGAGGATTTTTGCAGATGGAACAACAGGGAAAGGGACTTGCGGGAATTCCAGATCACGTTTTAAGGGGCAAAACCTGAGGATCATTGATTTATCTGCATTCAGTGTCAACTTGTAACGTTCACAGTCCTCAGAGAAGGATGCCAGAAGGGTCTCGCTGAACTGACGTTCGATTACACCTTCTCTGACGAGGTATTTGAGGACAAATGATAAATCGTCGACGAATTTGAGTCGCTCTTCGAAATTCTGAAGGAGGAAGTTGATGAGGGAGATAAATATGAAACCAGCAAGTCTTGTACCCTGAGGGGCTCCACAGGTAAGTTTAGACCAGTATGAGATCAAGTCACCTTCAAACAATGGAAATACACACTGCATTCTGTCCTGAAGGAAGCTCATCACTAATGCAAGAGACCTCTTCTGTGCGCCCATTGCTCGCATATTTTTTGCTGCCGTAAGATGACAAATAGGGTCAAATGCCTTCCTGAAATCGGTGAGAGCTAGGTCGATGAAGGTACTGCCCTTGTAAAGCCACTTAAAGATAATGTCAACTAGGTGCACGAGGTGTATCGAGGTATTGCAACCTTTGAGGCCGCCATACTGGTAACGGTCTGTTTTCCCGCGTTTTCTTGAGCAATTCACGCAGGATGAATGACTCGGTGACTTTTGCAAAGGTAGATGTGATTGATATAGGTCGTATCTCGTTGCAAGATTTGGGTGTTTTAGTCTTCGCTATAACACGCACAAATGCGCGTTTCCAGCACGTCGGGAAAGTTGACTGGGCGAAACATTCGCTGATGATGTGTCCAAGTGGCTTGGCCAGGAAAAGAGAGAACTCTCGTATTAACCTTATAGGCAGCTCTTCAGGAAAAGAGCTACTGGATGGACACAACTTGTTCAGCTCTTTGAAAACTTGATGCTCAACTATTTCGATTTCACCTTCGTCAGGGCATATTGACAGTAGATTCTCTATTTCAGTGTTAGTTGGGGCAGGAAAGGATGTACAAATGTCAGTAAAGTAATTGTTGACGTCATTTGCACTCACGAGTGACCCATCATCGTTCAGAATACGGATACTGGATGATACTGTTTTTCCAGCAATCTGCCTCACTAGACGGTGCCATTTACGGGGATCCTTTTTTATTTCAGGGTCCGAAAGGGATTTTCCGAAGGACTTTCTTGCCTCGCGACAAAGGCTAACTATTCTGTTTCTTAATAATCGTAACGACGTTGCGTCACTACTTGACTGCCTTACAGTGTTTTTTTCGCGAATCAGCTGTTTTATTTTTGGAGTGATCCAGGGCTTGTCAGATTTGCTCAAGACAAATTTCATTTACAGGAAAACTTCTAAGTATTTGTCAAAGAGTAGGGACTGAAAAATTTCTGCTTTCCTGTTGACATCGCTTTCGTTGTATACTTTGCTGAAGCAGTGAGTACCGACCCACATTCCGTACGTATTAATGGCAGACTTCGTAATAGGTCTCCGGAGTACTTTTATTTTCTTAAGCTTCCTGATTTCAGTTTTTGCCTTCATCAGCAGAGTGTGATGGTCCGATTTGCCCAATGGCCCGTTCGAAGACACGTCTTTGTAATATGGAGCAAGGTTTGTAAGAATAAGGTCAAGGGTGCTCCCGGTCACATGGGTGGGTATCTTGACCACTTGTGACATACCCAGCGTATTGGCAAGCCATTGTTTCTTTGTTTGGTTGAAGTCACCAGCTATTATGAAGCCCGGGCGGCTATACCGCTGACGTAATGTGTCTAACGTAGACTGAAGGTAGGATACCAACAGCCGTCTGTTTTTGGCGGATTCAGGATAGTAGATACTTGCAATAATGATGCAAGAGACATCTCGTGGTAAATGTTTTGGCTTGCATAATGCCCAGATCGTTTCATGGTTAGGGTCATTGAAGTTATCTAAATATTTGCAGGGGATATCATCGCGTACATACAGAGCAACACCTCCGCCAATCCTGTCTGTTTTAGTGTTCAAGAAAACCTTGTAACCAGCCATCCTTCCACTTGTTTCGTCGAGCTGCCATGTTTCGGTAATTGCGGCAATATGGATATTATTCTGACGTAGAATGACATCTAACTCATCTACTTTATTCGTTAGTGAGCGGACGTTGCTCAGAAGGAAGTTTGGAAGTTGGTGTTTACAAGAGAGAACCTGCGGCGATAATACTGGAGGACAATCACACCCGAAATCATTGGTAGGAGCATTGTTGTCAGGGATCAGCCGGGGCGGTAGGCTCACGCGCGGGATTGAGACTAAACACCTCTCACGCTTAGGCTTTTGGCTGGCCAATCGTTCGTAGGTGACTAACACGTCAATCTTAAATTTCTTTCTGCCACCTCTGCGTTCTCTTCTTGTTTGCTTGCGAAAGAAGGGAACGTCATCTATATTTTTATAAATTCTCAGTGTGACGAGTGTGGCTATGACAGATGGCGCCAAAACAGCAAAAGAAATGAAAGTACCTTTTTTGCATTGATCAATCCAGTTTTCAGCAGCAGCCTCAGTCACAAAGAATAGCACTATTAATACAGTTTTGATTAATACCACTTTCATCGCAAAGGGAGGAGTATTTCAAGGCACTGAACAAGTTAAACTAGGATAGAATGACTTGCAGCCTCAACGGCGCAAGAGCCATCTATCATCCCATCAAGTCACATCTAGTAGCTGAGGCCCGTGCCACATCATAGTCACATCTATCGATTAAGAAAGCCAAATATCATGAATGGCAAGGCAATTTTCTCGATTTTAGCGTCACACTTGTATTTAAAAAGCAAAAAAGTAAAATTGCAAGAAATTAGTTAAAAGTTGGTTTGTTGGTTTGCAACAACAGTAATTTGTGTCCAACTGTCCTCTAATAATACCAAGTCTTCTTAGCTTTTGCCAGATTCCTCTCCCAGGTAGAAAAACCGCTGTTCTAAGTTACCATCTTTCCTAGTTTCAAAAAGTATGCTTTAAACCTTGACTCTGATTGGTCAGTCAAGAAATTTATGTTTGAAAGTTGAACAATGTTCAATTCGAGAAATCACGAACGGCGAACGTGATTGGCGCTGTAGTGGTGCGTAATTTTGATTTTATCGACAACCGTGACTATAATGCGGCACGGGCATGAGAACAAACAACTATTTACTTTTACCATAACTCCCCTCGGACTAATCTAGTTCATTCTTGCAGTTTTTTGCAACAACTTAACAACCAAACCGCATCTTGATTACAATTTTGCATGCTAATATTTTAAAGTTGTAAGCTAGATAATTTTATCTATCTGACGGAGAAGAGTTGAAGTTGATTAGCTTATTATACAATCATAGTATATAACCATATTATATAATTACATAATTATCGTATAGTCTGAATTAATAACAGCTATGTTGGTGATATTTTAGCGAAATATAAAACAAAAGAATATCAAATGGCACATTTAAATGATAAAAAACAACAACACAAACCATAAAAGTACAAACCCAGCCTCAATTGCCCAATCTCCCGGGGATTTTTGAATTCAATCACAGGATTTAAATCCTAAGAAATTAGGGAACTAAATTTTTAGAGTCACCATACACCAATGCAACGCCGTATCCAGCGTGCGGAGTTACCGGGGAGAAATTCCCATCCCGAAATATTTGTCCGATTCGTAAAAAAAAATAACAAAAATGCATACAAAAAAATTTCCTTGCATTTTGTAAAGTTTTTTTTTAATTACCCCCTCCCCCTGAAAAAAAAATCAGGATACAGCTTTGTTTACATGACAATCTTAATCATACAAATAAACCTAATTATAAATACTAACTATATAATTATAATATATAATTATATAGTTACAATAAATTCTAATTATAATAAACCCTGATTGTAATTCAATGGATAAAAATACGTTTTTCCCCTTCCCCCTAAATTTTCGTCAATTGAAGCCATTGCTTTGGTTCAGTAAAAAATACCTGAATACAATGTGAGTAAAAACCAAAAGACACACTGAAACTTTGATAAAATAAAAATACAAGTGGACAAAGAAAGAAAGAAAAGACAATGACAGAAAGAAAATATAAAGTAGGAGAAGATAAAAATATTGGTATAAAATAATATCTAAACAAATAAATATATAAATCATATAGGAGCATACCCAGCCACCATGCTCCAATCCATCTGGGATCCTTGGCTGTAATTTCAGGTTCGGCAAAAATGTCCACATACAATGATGTACAGATGGCTCCCAAGACAAAGCCGAACACAGGGCCAAGAATACGGACTCCAATCGTTACAGCTAAAAGAAAATATGAATATTTTTTTCCAGAAAATTAAGTAAAATCAATCTTTGAGTGCATAAATCGACAGAACAATGTACAATATGCTTGTTCTATGCTTCGTAATGATGGAAATTTCATATGAGGTTTTCAATGATAATTAATGTAAAAAAAGGAAATAAGGAGGCAGATATCCCCCCGCCAAAAAAAATTACTAAAAACTACTCTCTCCCTGAAAAATCAAAGAATTATGGCTTAAATCCTTTCGTTGTTTCTACCTATCCTCCAGGGGTAAATACCCCCAAGGGCCACATTTATTTAGGTCTACATACACGTCAATAGAGCAAAATATGAGAAATCACCAGTGCCATGGACGCCAAGGAGTTTTTATTTTCATTTTGAATAAATCCTAATATAATCAACTCCCTATAGTAATTTATTGAAATCACCAAAAAAAACTTCTAAAAAAATGTTTTTGAGGTGCCCAGATCACTGAGTAATGTTTAAGGGGTGGCTCTGGGCCCTGAAGCTGAAAATTGGTATACAGTTTCGAAATAATAAGTACTTCAAAGTAGAACTTGGAAGTTATTTTATATCTTGCAGACACGCCAAATTATTGCTTATTGCCATGCAGGAAAGCATTTTATTATTCAAATAATTTTATGCTTCCAATTTATGCAAACATACTGAGGATCAACCAACACGTAATTATGAGGACAATAAGTAACGGTACTAGGAAAACGCTATCTAAAATGATATGTTACAAACATAACCAGACCCATGCCGTCCAACATCAAGCACATTATGGGCTAAAAACAAGTTTTGGACAATTGCAATGATAAATTAAAATGTAATATGGAAAATGACAAACTGACCTATACTGAAGATTTTATAAAGAAGAAGAAGATGCAGACTGTACTAAAGACCTTATGAAGAAGAAGATGCATGCTATAGTGAAGACTTTATGAAGAGGAATAAGAAGATGCATACTCTGCTGAAGACCTTATGAAGAAGAAGATGTATACTCTGCTGAAGACCTTATGAAGAAGAAGATGTATACTATACAGAAGACCTTTTAAAGAAGAAGATGCATACTATACTGAATACTTTATTACTTGCAGGGCAGAGGGGTCTAAGAAACAGTGTCTTTGGGCTAGACTAATCCTACGTATTAAAATTTAATTTATATAAAGGAACTGAACGAACAGCCAAATGGAAAATCGGAAAAATGCAATCCTTGTTCGAAGCTTCCTCTACAAGAAAAGGTGATCCTATCCTCAGTGAGACATTAAGTGTAAGTTAGAGTTATGGGGTAATTAAATGGAAGTAACTAAGAGCTTAACTAAGATCATTCCAAATTTTTCTATAACAGAAAGTTGATCATCATTGAAAAAAAAGAAGAAAAAACAGAAATATAGAGTTACATAGATAAATTAAATGGAAAAATAGAATTATACACATTAATTAAATGAATATAAAATTAAAGGGATTTTTGCTATTGTGCCTCTGCTTACTCAAATTAAGTATTAGTAAAACAAATTCAAAGTACCTATATAAGGGAAAGTTATTCGCTGGGAACTAGACAGTAATTAAATAAAAATATAGAGCTATATAGGTGAAAGATCTTATAGGTTATATAGGCTATATAGGTTAATCAAATCTAGGTGAAATTTAAAGGATTATAGCTACTGTGCTTACCAAAAGTTAAATAAAGCAGATTCAAAGTTCCTTAATAACAAAGTTGAAAAAAAAAATATATTTTTAAAACTGAAAGTAAGGCGCAGCATTAAAGTTAAAAAAAAAAACAGAAAAAAAACCAGCTAAATTGTTCCGTACACGAGGGGACTTTTTCCTCCTTAATCCCTCGCTCTTTACATTAAAGTTTGACTTATCAGAATAAGTACGGATTAAGATGAAGATAAGACGCATGAGATCTTAGCTGGAACGTATAAAATAACTAAATAGGACGAAAATAGAAACATGAAGGCCTGAAGATTAGAGATTAATCAATAAGTGCGGGTCTTCAGATAGTCAAAAAGTTCGGAGTGAGTTTGGCGGTCAGTTTGGGGTCGTGGGAGGATTTTACATGGAGGGATTATTTGTGGGGGAAGGGAATTTCCCATGGAGGGAGAGCTTGATGTTTCGATATTATTGAAGAAACTTATTTTACTTTGTAATTACAAAGTAATTACAAAGAAATGTGTTAAAACAACAAAACACAAAAATAGAATAACAACAAGAGAAAAAAAACATATCAAATACTACAGAGTTCAGTTAACAACTTTGCCCCTAGAGGCCTAAACGGGGTCTGTTTTAGGGTTAATTTGCCAAAATTCTCAAAATTCGTCAAAAGTCAAAAAGTACCCAAAATGAAAGCAAAAACTTGACTTGACTTGCCTTAGTAGCTGCTAATTGCAAAATAAACTATATATGCACAACCCTTTGTGAAAGGTTCAAAAAGCAGGATATTGTACGGCTGTAATTCTATGAATATCGACCTTTTTAAGAGAGAGAGAGAAATGTGTTAAAACAACAAAACACAAAAATAGAATAACAACAAGAGAAAAGAAACATATCAAATACTACAGAGTTCAGTTACCAACTTTGTCCCTAGAGCCTAAACGAGGTCTGTTTTAGGGTTAATTTGTCAAAATTCTAAAATTCTTCAAAAGTCAAAAAGTACCCAAAATGAAAAAAAAATGATTTGACTTGCCTCAGTAGCTGCTAATTACAAAATAAACTATAGTAAATTGCATAAGTAACAACATTTTACCCACGGGCTGGGGGGGGGGGGGGTATGTTTTCCCTAGAGGCATGGTTATTTGACCTTTCAACTATGCTGAACCAAATCGCTATCTCAAACTCCGACCGGATGTATTTGGGGGAAAAGATGGGTGCTAGTTTTCCTCCAATCTTTTTGGTCATTTAAAAATGGTACTAAAATTTTTAATTTCCGTTTGAATAAGCCCTCTCTCGATTCTCTAGGGCACTATTTTTCAGCCATGGAGCCCAGAGGGAGAAATTTTTCTTTTCGTTTCTTGTTATACATATCAAACAGTTCGTGGTAACGAACTATAAGTAAGAAGCAACCTGGCTCAATAGTAACCAAAACTCTAATAAAAAAACAGAATTTTGATATCAATAGGTATATCAAAAGAATCGGATTATTGTGCCGATTCCAAACACAAAAGTTTCATTAAGTATAGTCCGACCAATCAAAGGCTACGAGCCTGAGAAAATTTGAATGATTTTCTAAAAAAGTGGGAAATACTACCTACAAGACAAAAAATGTTAATGAAAATCAAACCATCAGATTCAGCGTACCAGAGAGCCCTATTATAGAGGTTCCAAGCTCCTATCTGCAAAAATGTGGAATTTTGTATTTTTTTCCCAGAAGAAAGATCACGGATGCGTGTTTATTTGTTTGTTATTAATTAAAAAAAACTTTTTCCGCAAAATAATTTTTTCAAAGAAAAGTAGATAAATCCATTTAACAAAAATGAGCAAAACTAAAATAAAATAATCTACCAACCGTAAAACTATCACAAATCAGCATCAATAAATAAATGAAACCCAAAAACGAACAGAAATTACAATAGATAAACGAGTCGAACGCAAAACGAGTAGAAATTAACATAATTTGGGTGCAATACCCTATTCCTTCCCAAGGCCAGAACAAAATTTGCTCTTTACTGAAAAAATACAAATGAATGTGCATTGTCAGTTTAATATACATATACTGATATTTAGTGATCAAAATGTTAAAATTATTTGATTTATTAACGTTATAAAAGTAAAAACATTTATATTTTTTTCAGCAAAGTGCAAAATGGAATTCTTTACTTTTCTTTGAAAAACTTATTTTGTGGAAAAAGGTTTTTTAATTAATTTTTGTTTTATATTGACATAGTCTTTTCAGCGAAAAAGAAAATAATATTTTAAATCTTTTCGTTTTTTAAGACTTTATAGTTTGGCCTGCTATTTGTATGCCGGAGAAAAATTTTCAACAATTTTTAACAGCATACACCCTTTTAAAAATCTGGACACAAATAGTACTGTTTAATTTAGTTTCATAACTCTTCTAGTTGACCTGTAATGGAAAACTTGATACCATTTGCAAAAAAATCTGTTTACTTTCTTTGATTTCTTGGGTAGACTTACGCTATTTGGATTTGGTTAAATTTTAAGAGTAAAAGTAGCCCCGAACGTTTAAACAAAGTACCCTCAGTCGTTCTTGGGATACTGTTGTGATGCCTTATTTGGAATTAGCATTATCACAGTGCATTTTAATTTAATCTTAAGTCAACATTTAGTTTTTAAATATATAAAAATTGGATTTGAGGAAGACTAAAATCTATTCTATAAATCATATACAACAATTCAATTCAATTCAAACTTTTTATTTCCTCCGAATACGAAGAGTAAAAAAGAAATAAATAAAAATAATAACCGCTAATCAACAGGCCATAAAATTATTTTAAACTATATAACAACAAATACGCAAAGGCCTTCAATCAAAATTACCACACAAATTAACACTTCATTCAATAGATAATAAATTAACACTTCACAAATTAACACTTCATTCAAAAATTAAATCAAATAAAATAAATTAAGCTTCGTGCGCAGCTCTATATAAATTATGAGAAAAAACATTTTAATTTGGATAAAAAATTCTTTTGCTTTTTCTCCAAAATATCAACAGGGTTTTTTATTTTATATGCATTCATTAAAAAAGTATTTGATTCAGATTTAGAAAAGCGGCAAAGGAACTTAGCAAAATTAAAAAATGTGGTTTTTACATGCGCAATATTACTAATTCTAAAAAACGGGAGAAGCGATGAAAAAACTAAAATTTGAGGCAAAGAACAACTTTCTAGAACAACTTTCTATAAATATTTATATAGAATAACTTTCTATATAAACCTTATATGCCCCCAGGGCATAACTTACAACCTTTGCAGTGAGGGCTCTGAGGGGTTTGTCATGCTAAAAGACCTAATTTCAAGAACTTTCAACTACGTTAAACAACATGGATATCTCAAAATTTTGATTGGATGTGTTTGGGAAAATGGTGGGCGTGAGAGGGGCATTCGTCACTCAAATAACTATCATTTATTAAAAAAGACAATCGCTCTTTCAATTTTCAATTGAATGAGACATTTTGAAGTTTCTACGACAACGCTTTCATTAAAAATCTTATAGGCCCTCAGGGCATAACTTACGACCCTTACCCTGACGGCTGTGGGGGGGGGGGTTGTCATCTTTAAAGACCTAATTTCCAAAACTTTCAATTACGTTGAATAAAATGGCTATCTAAACATTTTGATTGGATGTGTTTTGGGAAAAGGTGGGTGAGAGAGGGGGGTTAGTTGCCCTCAAATCACTTTTGACTATTAAAAACGGTACTAGTCCTTTGAATTTCAAATTGAATGAGCCCTTTTTCAAGTTTCTACGACAAAGATTTCAATAAAAACCTTATATGCCCCCAGGGCAAAATTATAATCCTTGCCCTGAGAGTTGTGGGTAAGTGTCCTCCTTAGAAATATGTTTTCTATCTGGAAATCAACAACCCTGAACAAAATGGCTATCTCAAAATTTTTATTGGATGTGTTTGGGGGAATGATGGGTGTAGGAGGGAGGCTAGTTGCCCTCCAATCACTTTCTACTATTAAAAAGGGCACTAGCCCTTTGAATTTCCAGTCTAATGAGCTTTTATTGAAGTTTCTACGACAACACCTTCTTTAAAAGCCTTATATACCCCCAGGGCATAACTTAAAACCCTTGCCCTGAGCGAAGTGGGGGAGTATCCTCCTCAAAACATATTTTCTATCTGGAAATCAACTACGCTGAACAAATTGGCTATCTCAAAATTTTGATTGGATGTGTTTGGGGGAATGAAGGGCGTGAGGGGGGGGGGGCTAGTTGCACTCACAACACTTTCGACTATTAAAAAGGGTACGAGCCCTTTGAATTTCCAATTGTATGAGACTGTTTTGAAGTTTCTACGAAATAGCCTTATATAAAAATCTTATCTGCCCCTAGGTAATAACTTAAAACCCGAGCCCCGAGGGGTTTAGGGACGTGTCGACATCACAAATAAATATTATCTGTGAACCTAAAAAACTCTGGACACAATGGCTATCTCAAAATTTTAATTGGATGTGGTTGGGGGAATGAAGGGCGTGGGGGGGCTAGTTGCCCTCCAATAACTTTCGACTATTAAAAGTGCACTAGCCTTTGAAGTGTCCTCCTCAAAAACATATTTTCTATCTGGAAATCAACTACGTTGGACAAAATCTCTATCTCAAAATTTTGATTGGATGTGTTTGGAGGAATAATAGGTGAGGGGGGGGGGCTAGTTGCCCTCCAATCACTTTCGACTATTAAAACGGGCACTAGCCCTTTGAATTTCCAATTCAATTAGCCTTTATTGAAGTTTCTACAACAACACCTTCTTTAAAAACCTTATCTGCCCCTAGAGTATAACTTAAAACCCTTGTCCCGAGGGTTGTGGGGGAGTGTCCTCAAAAAGATATTTTCTATTCTGGAAATCAAATACGCTGAAAAAACTGGCTGTATCAATATTTTGATCCTATGTATTTGGGGTAAGGCTGGGTGTGGGGGGCCTAGGTGCCCTCCAACCCATTTCAACTATTAAAAAGCCCTTTGAATTTCCAATCGAATGAGCCTGTTTTGAAGTTTCTACGACAACGCCTTCTATAAAAACCTTATATGCCCCTAGGGCATAACTTAAAACCCTTGCCTTGAGGGTTGTGGTGGAATGTCCTCTTCAAAAACAAATGTTCTATCTGGAAATCAACTACGCTGAACAAAATGGCTATCTCAAAATTTTGATTGGATGTATTTAGGGGAATGATGGGCGTGGGGGGGGGGGGCTAATTGCCTTCCAATCGCTTTCAACTATTAAAAAGAGCACTAGCCACTCCAATTTCCAATCGAATGAGCCCTTTCCAAAGTTTCTGCGACGACTCCTTCGATACGAAGTGCCCGGGTATGGAGAAAAAACAAAAACACAACACATTGTGCCCACATCGTTCTTTACTTAGGCAGCGCTAGCGCGCTGCCTATGATTTTTTATTTTTTCTCCCAGGGGGGATCGTATCGACCCAGTGGTCCTAGTTTTTTCCAGGGGTGATAGTAAAGATAATGACGTATGGTGACCAGTGGTCCTAGAATATCGGGAGAGGGCTCATTGACACGGAAATAAAAGGTTCTAGTGTCCATTTAAGTGACCAAAAAGATCAGAGGGCAACTAGGCCCCCTCCCACACCCCCTTCATATCCATTTTGTTCAGCACGGTTGAAAGACCGGGTAATTATGCTTTGAAGATAACACACCACATCCCTAGCCCCTGGGGAAAGGTCTTTAAATTATAAAGTTTGCCCATTGTTTACGTATAGTATTTGTTATTTGGAAGTATGCATACACTATTCGGTTGAAGGGGAGGAGGAAGAATTTCCTGTTGGGTGATTTTTCACCGGGAGTATCTTCCATGGGAAGGGAAGTTTCCAGGGGGTGAATTTTTCATGGGAAACTTTACACTGGGGGAATTTGCCGGAAATCCTATACGACATTCTTCTTGTGTCTTGTTTTCTTCTTACCGACTCAATTTTACGCATGGAGATGTTAAGGGTAATTATCCCAGGTAAATTTTCACCAGGATTGAATTATCTAGAGAATATATCCGTGAGGAGGAGGAACTTTTCTGTGGAGATAGAGCCAAATTTCCAGGCATTATTTAAAAAAAGATCAGAAATTAAATATAATAAAAAAAAACTTTTCAACAGAAAGTAAAGAGCAACATTAAAACTTAAAGCGATCAGAAATTATTACGTATATGAGGGGGGCTGCCCCCTCCTCAACACCTCGCTCTTTACGCTACAATTTGAGTTTTGTCCCAAATTCTTTAAGAATGCCTCCTGAAACACAAGGTTCAATAAGAAGCTTTTTTAAAAGCACTAAAAAAACTTTAGCTTAAAGAGCGAGATGTTGAGGAGGGGCAACCTCCTTCATATACGTAATAATTTCTGTTCGTTTTAAGTTTTAATGTTGCTCCTTACTCTAAGTAAAAAAAAACTTGTTTTTATTTAATACTGTTAATAAACAAACTTGAAACAATGTAAAAATTCTAAAGAATATAGATCAAAATAACGAAATTACACATATAAAGAACATTAAAGGAATTTATACTGAAAAGAGTAAAGTAAGAATTTTGTTGTTATTGCAGCCAGTTTAAAAGGGGAATGTTCCAGCAAGAGTACCAATACCAAATGCTTTATATAAGATTGTGCTTAAATCTGAACTATTAAATCCCAAACATTCCTTTACTTGAATTCTAAATTAAAAAAAAAAAATACTGCAATGAAAGCAACTTATGTGAACATTAAGATAACGTTTAAGACCGGATTCCGAGGTCAGAGGTTATTTTGTCCCTTTTGCCAGGGTTTCCGACTGTCATTTTGTCTACCTAAGTGACATTTTTGAACCTTGAGAACATTTTCAGACCGTAAATAAACGCTTTATCACCACAATGACATTTTAGAAGCTGCTTTATTAGAGGTAAAGAATAAGGCATTGGATTTTTACATTTCCTACCGGCCGTGCTGATCTCCGTATCATGGCCCTTCATCCAGGAACTGCAATGGGGGGGGGGCGCCCTTTACTTTTGTACAACCTTCCTGTTCACCTTCCCCAGATTTCTCCAGGTACCCATTTAGAGCTGGGTTGACTCTGGCTGAGCTTAAAGACTCAAGTTACTCTATTACTATTATGAGATCACTGGTTTATTTTAAGCTACAAGCGGCCGTGTTTAATCAGCACGGTATGTTTTACACCTGGTTTTGGCTTGGCAATATTTCTAGAATTCTAGTAATTTTGTTTCATTTTAGAAGCTAAACTGTTGCCAATATCACAATAATGGACAAACTAAGAATATGTCAAGCTTCAAACACCAGTGCTTAATCAATATTACCGTATTTCACGCCAGATTTTGGCACAGAAGTATTTATAATATTATGTTGTTAATAGTGTTTCTACCATATTTTAGAAGCTACTTTGTTGCTCGATGAGAAAACCATGCCTATCGAAATGCCTCCGATAGGAGACACTTAAGTAAAGTACGATATAGACTCTATGAATTCGTTTTTTTTTTAGCTTATCATTCCCACAAACATGCTTTTGAAACAATGGGAGAAAATGCTCCATTTGTCCAGCCCTTTAGCTAGTAGCAAAACGGAACATTTGGTTTCCATTGACCTATCATAACGATGGACTGTCTTTAGCTTGGAGATATTGTATAAGAAAACTGCAGAGAGACTTTGTTTTACAAGAAGATTTTGTAAGAAGATTTTAAATAATCTTAAACCTAATCTAGCATACTATCCGGAAAAATAGCTAGAATAGCTTTATTGATAAGATTGTCTGATATACGTAAGCTAGAAATGTTTTAATTTAGGGAAATTTTTTTAGAGGATTTCAGAGAATTTTACCCCCTATCAAGCACACGAGCCGGAAATTTAGCTATTCTTTTAGCTATTCTAGATTAATAGCCGGAAAAAAAGTTGAGAAGAATAAAAGTATACGTCTGCCAGCTAAGATTAGAATAATGGAAGCCACGGTAATGACAGTGGTCAAAGACAGTTCTGAAACGTAGGCGCTTCGAAAGGTAGGAGAAGATTTATTAAATGTTTCCTAAAGGAATTTTCCAAGGACAGCATTAGATACGCGTTTCACTGACAGTATATCAAACAGTAAGCTCTACGAAAAACGTGATTTGAACCAACTCGTGATAAAACAAGGTTTATTGCAAAAAGCATGCGGGCCATAGTAACACAAAATACAGACTACAAACATTTGAACCGACTTTTAAGGGCTATAATAGGCCACTTTTACGGATGACGCATGACAGATTGCCAAAGATTGTGCTTATTCGCCACACATCTGTGGCTCATCTGAAAAGGTGGCGTTGTGTGACGAAAAGATCGATCAAGTGGGCAGTTTCACTTACCTTGGTAATATTATTAGTAAAGACGGTGGGAGCAGTGAAGATGTTAAAAATCGAATAGCTAAGGCTCAGGGTGTTTCTCATACTTACAAAAAATTTGGAAGAATAGGAAGATAGGTTTGCGATTAAAGTATTGGAAGCTACAGTGATGATAGTGGTCAAATATGGCTCTGAAGCATGGGCGCTCCGAAAACGGAGGAAGATTTGCTAGATGTTTTCCAGAGAAATTGCCTAAGGATTGTTCTGGGTACCCAGCTGACTGACCGTATTTCAAATAGTAGGCTGTACGAAAATTGTGGTTCAATCCCACTTTCGAGCGCAATAATCAGAAAAAGATTGAGATGGCTAGGGCACGTTCTGCAAATGATGGATGAGATATTGTCAAAGATTGTCCTTTTCGGCCAACCGTCTAGAGCTAAACGGAAAGCAGGTCGTCCTTGTCTGGGGTGGGAGAATGTCGTAGAGAAAAATTTAATGGAAACTGGAACTTCATGGGAGGGTGTAAAGAGGGAGGCTTTGGATAGATTGGAATGGAGAAGGAGCGTGCGTAGCTGTGTTGGCCTCAGGGGTCTTGGTGCTGCAGTGAGTTTTTAGTAGTAGTAGTAGTAGCATCTGAGGGCAAAGGAAAAGCAGGTCGTCCATGAATGCGGCGGAAAGGACTCAGAAGGAAGAATTTAAGTAGATTGAGCTGAATGGGAGGGGTAAAGAGTGAATCTTTGAATAATTTACGATGAAGGAGAAGCACACGCAGCTGTGTTGGCCTCGGGCGGCTTAGCGCTGCAGTGATATGTTAATTGTTGTAGTAGTAGTATAATTTAAGTTTTGAAAAGTTTCTAGGAGCAGAAACATTAACATGAAAGATTTATTATCACATATATCACATGAAAATTTTATTATCAAGTCTAATCAGAGGCAACGCTGTAGCGTTGCCTATAGTAAAGGCCATACGGCTCCAATGTTTTATTATTTTTTTTTCCCCAGCGGCACTTCACACGGAAGAGGTCGTCGTAGAAGCTTCAAAAGGGGCTCATTCGATTGGAAATCGAGAGTTCTAGTGCCCTTTTTAATAGTCGAAAATGATTGGAGGGCAACTACCCCCCCCCGCCACGCCCATCATTCCCCCAAACACATCCAATCGAAATTTTGAGATAGCCATTTTGTTCAGCGTAATTGATTTCAAAATAGAAAATATATTTTTGAGGAGGACACTCCCCCAAAACCCTCAGAGCAAGAGTTTTAAGTTATGCCCTGGAGGCATTTAAGGTTTTCATAGAAGGCGTTGTCGTAGAAACTTCAAAAAAGGCTCATTCGTTTTGAAATTCAAAGGGCTAGTGCCCTTTTTAATAGTCGAAAGTGATTGGAGTGAAACTAGCCCCCCTCTCCCCCCACGCCCATCATTTCTCCAAACACATCCAATCAAAATTTTGAGACAGCCATTTTGTTCAGCGTAGTTGATTTCCAGATAGAAAATATATTTTTGAGGAGGATACTCCCCTCAACCCTCTGGGCAAAGGTTTTAAGTTATGCCCTGTGGACACATGAGGTTTTTACAGAAGGCGTTGTCGTAGAAACTTCAAAACATGCTCATTCGATTGGAAATTAAAGGGCTAGTGCCCTTTTTAATAGTCGGAAGTGATTGGAGTGTAACTATCCCCCCCCCAACCCACGCCCATCCTTTCCCCAAACACATCCAATCAAAATTTTCGGATAGCCATTTTGTTCAGCGTAGTTGATTTCCTGACAGAAAATATATTTTTGAGGAGGACACTCCCCCACAACCCTTAGGGAAAGGGTTTTCAGTTATGCCCTAGGGGCATATAAGGTTTTTATAGAAGGTGTTGTCGTAGAAACTTCAAAACAGGCTCATTCGATTGGAAATTAAAGGGCTAGTGCCTTTTTTAATAGTCGAAAGTGATTGGAGGGCGACTAGCCCCCCCACCCCCCCGCCCAACAGTCCCCCCAACCAATCCCATTAAATTTTTGAGATAGCCATTTTGTTCAGCGTAGATGATTTTCAGATAGAAAACATGTTTTTGAGGAGGACAATCCCCCACAACCCTCAGGGCAAGGGTTTTAAGTTAAGCCCTGGGGGCATATAAGGTTTTTATAGAAGGCGTTGTCACGGAAACTTCAAAAAAGGCTCATTCGATTGGAAATTCAAAGCGATAGTGCCCTTTTTAATAGTCAAAAGTGATTGGAGGGCAACTAGCTCCCCCCCCCCCTTACGCCCATCATTTCCCCAAACACATCCAATCAAAATTTTGATATAGCCATTTTGTTCAGCGTAGGTGATTTCCAGATAGAAAATATAATTTTGAGGAGGACATTCCCCAACAACCCTCAGGGCAAGAGTTTTAAGTTATGCCCTGGGGGCATATAAGGTTTTTATAGAAGGCGCTGTCGTAGAAACTTAAAGACAGGCACATTCGCTCGGAAATTAAAAGGGCTAGTGCCCTTTATAATATCCAGAAGTGTTTGGTGGGCAACAAGCCCCCCCCCACGCCCATCAGTCCCTCAAGCACATCCAATCAAAATTTTAAGATAGCCATTTTGTTCAGCGTAGTTGATTTCCAGATAGAAAATATATTTTCGAGGAGGACAATCCCCCACAACCCTCAGGGCAAGGGTTTTAAGTTATGCCCTGGGGGCATATAAGGTTCTTATAGAAGGCGGTGTCGTAGAAACTTCAAAAACGGCTCATTCGATTGGAAATTTCGAGGGCTAGTGCCCTTTGTAATATTCGAAAGTCATTTGAGGGCAACTAACCCCCTCTCACGCCCCCCTTTTCCCCAATTACATCCAATCAAAATTTTAAGACAGCCAGTTTATCAAACGTAGTTTTAAGTTCTGGAAATTCGGTCTCTGAGGATTACAACTCCCCCAAAGCCCTCAGGACAAGGGTTGTAATTTAAGGATTCTCCGAATCCTTCATATTATTTCTTATGGAACGGATGCTTGTATAAACTTTAGAGAGGGCTCATTTGATTGAAAATTGAATTTTCTTGTTCACTTTTTAAGAGTGAAAAGAGATTGAAGGGCAACTACCCCTGCCTGTCATTCATGCCCTCAATGCTTCAGATAAAAATTTTAAGATAGACATTTTGTTAAAATAGTTCAAAGTTCTGATAACGAAAACTCCGGTGTCGACACAGCCCACCAGGGCCCAGGGGTAGGCGTTGTAAGTTATGCCCTGGGGCATTAAGGGGGGTTTATAACTTGTGGGAAGGGGTTTAGTATGGGAAGAACACATAGTAAATTTGTCATAATTATCCAATTATGGTTAAAATACATACTCTGTGATAGACACAAAATTGCATGGGCACACAAATCCTATCAAGGTCAATTCCAAACAGTCGTGATCCTTTTGTGTCAGCAAGTGAAACGGTCTAAACCCCCTTATTGGAGCTATTTTTTCAATCCATTCATTGTTGTCAATCACTGTCCACAAGTTATGCGAGCTGTCTATTGTTCATATATAAGGTTTTTATCAAAGAGGTAATCGTAAAGACTTTGAAAAAAGCCTCATTCGAATTAAATTGAAAGTTCTAGATCCGTTTTTTAAAGTCAAGAATAATCGGACAGTAAGCACCCCCCCCCCCCCCATGCCAAAAAAAAACTTGAAACTTTTTGCAAAGCGCCAATGCGCCAATGACGCAGTAGGTTTTAGGCTTCTGCAGTGATACGATACCCAAACTCTTGTTTGTAGTTATTTTTATTCGATTCTAACTTGATTTGCATATTCAATTTAAGTTTCACTTGTTTTAAGATTTATTTATTCATTTACATTAATATATATTGTATGTTTGTTTGCATTGATTGTTTATTTAATTTCTGGTCATTTTAAGTTTGATTTATTCTTTAATAGCAAAATATTTGTTTTGGTTTTAAGCTTGATATTCCTATTCAATCTAAGCATTACTCGCTTTAAGATCTATTTATTCATTTATATTATTACTTGTTGTATGTTTTTTGCTATGATTGTTTATTTAATTTCTGTTCGTTTTGGGTTTCATTTATTCTTTAATAGTAATTTCTGGTCGTTTTGAGTTTGAATTTTAACAGGTATTTGTATCTCCTGAGCTTAAGTTTAATATGGCCTTTACTTTTCTTTGAAAACATTATTTTTCGGAAAGTTTTTTTTAATTAATCACAAAACAATGACGATCCTAGCCAATGGAGGGCTGACTTTGATATGTCAGGTCAGCTATTTGTTAGGATCTAAATAAATAAATGGAAAACAACACCCGGCAATATAAAGTTCTTCAGACAAAAAAGATCCAGCGAGAAAACAAAAAGACAAAAGACAGGAGGAAAAAAGTAAGAAAAAGGGAAAGAAAAAGGAGGAAAGAGCAGGAAGTCATAAGAGCAAGATTATAATCCAAAAATAAAGCTATATCTATCATTCATAACTCCCCACATCCTGACAATAGTCTTTAAGGCACATAATTTCCTTGAAGAATAATTCTTAAAATTAGAAATTATTTAAACGAAATTAAATTGATCATTTGAAATATATTTAATTCCAGAATACTAATAAACTTATCTTATTCCCCGAACTTTTATGACATCTTCTAAGTATTTTTTTTATATGTTTATAGTTCGATGCTAGATCAGGACAGCGAATCTTGGGTGCAATCAATCATCCCTTATCCAACTTATTTGCTTAATATTAATTTCCCCGGATGTAAACCGTAAAAGATGGTAAATATCTACCAAATCATATTATTGAGTAAGGAATAAAGTGAATACACCATTCAATGCCTTTTTTATGTTGATTACGAATATAATAAGCATTTCTGTCAGAAATGAATTTCAGCCCCCCCCCCCCTATATAGGCAATACCTACCCTACCCCGGAATTGGCATATCTAGGGGGGGGGGCGCTGAAATTAATTTCTGACAGAAAAGCTTTTTATATTTGTAATCAGCATAAAAAAAAGGCATCGAATGGTGTATTCACTTTAGTCCTAACTCAATAATATGATTTGGTAGATATTTACCTAAAAGATAACAACAAATACTTATAAGATTGAATTTTGATTTTAATCTTTGAAAAGATGTAATTTGTTACTTATAAATGACGTCACTTATCCTCAACGTGATGGATGAGTAAGTTTGGGAGTATGATCCCCAAAAAATGGGACCCAAAAAGGGACAAAAGAATTTTTTTATCAGCTCAAAACATATATCCTTAAGTCCCTAGGTCAAAAGGACCCTATTAAGCGAAACAGAATAAAAAAACAAAAAATATTGGTTTCACCATAAAAGGGCTAAACATTATCTTTAGATCGGCTTGAAACTTACACTCGTACATTCCCGAGTCGAGGGCACCCGTTTTCCAGGGTTTGCAGGTGTAAACTATCCGACAGCTAATCAAGACCGTTTTAAATAGTACCGTAATCCTGCTAACCTTTGACGTCATTTACGTCTCGTGAAACGCTAAGGATAAGTAATTGGGGTTGTCGGATAAGTAATCTTGGAATGCTCGAACCCAACATTAGCTTTTTTTTGGCAACTTAAGTTGACTGACAACATTCTGTCACGGTGTGCATATGACTCGTAATATTTTACAATATCCTTAGAATTCTGAAAGCTAGCTCTTTACTGACAACACAAAATCAACTCCAATGACTGCCACTCAACTGCCAATCCTCAACCACACTGCCACTGAATAGTTTTGATTAAGTAATTATTTTTCATTCTGATACTGTTGTTTTGACATTGTTTGCCAGTTTTCTTGTTGTTGTGCTTTTTTTTTTTTTGCTTGTATTGTTTTTTAAGACTTCGAAATTCTAGTTCGGTCCTTCGGGGCTTGTGATAAAAAATTTCAAAAATATATATCTTATCCAGTAGGCAAGCGGCCGACTGAGATTTTTTCAAACATTCTGAGTTTTGTCTTGTGGAAAAGCCCACTGCAGGGTTCGGACAGGTAAGTTCGTTTCAAATTATAGGCTCTGTCTAATTTTTATAGGATTTCCCGGACCCAAATATAGGATTCCGAAGTCCTCGGGATCAGATCTGTAGTAGATGTCGTGGGATGCCTGGTCACATAAATTCGTCATTTCCCGAGTTTTTGCATTTATTTTTTTTATTTTTTTATTTCAAATAAAAACTGTACAAATAGTAAAAAACAGTAAAAAAATCAGATAACCATGGTGTGCCAACGATTGACTGATACAGGTAAAATATTTGGAATCACTCTTGCTGCTTCTTGGGCATCAATTTCGATATGAGGTCAGTTTTTCTCTTTGCAAAAGACTGCTCCATTCTCGCAGATTCCACCATCTGCTCTCTTTCACTTGTTCTGAACTTCACAGCTCCTTCGAGCAAAGAAACAGCTAGGGCAATGTCTACGGAACTCTTGGACTCGGCAACCTTCTTCATTGTGTCGGTCGCTTCCTGAAGTAGAGTATCTGCTGCTGTTCTCTTTTTTTTGCGCTGATGCTCTAAGTTTTTTCCTTTTGCCTTCCAGGTCTTCTATTTCTTTCTTTTTGTCGTGGACCTCCTGCAACTTCCGGTTGCTGTCCTCTTCAAAAGCTGCTTTTTCCTTCTCGGATAGCGCTTCTTTTTTCTTTTCATCCAGATATTCTTGATACCGAGACCATGCGGAACGTGCAAGATTCAACAGCTCTTTTGTAATAACAAACCGTTCTGGTTTTCCTCCATAAAGCCTCAACGTGTCATATACCATGAGTCTCGCATCCAGAACGCGTTCAGACATCAAGGCCTGGTCTTCACCGAGAATCCTACCAGAACGCGAGAACCCACGCTCAACATATACGCTGCCATAAGACAACGTCAGCACCGCTTTAATAAGCTTGGTAAGTTCCGGGTACTTGCTGTCCCCGCACTTATTCACCAGTCCAAAATAATGGCTCCAAAAATGATCGATCCGAGTAATGTCCTCACGGGGTTCAGTTTCCGTTCGCAAAAGCAGCCACTCAGCATGGGCGACGTCTGAGCCTACTCCGATCGCAATCTCGCGTGCCACAACCACTTTGTCTGCAATGCTTCTTGAATCCTTCATGTTCATCGGATTCAAACAGCGTAAAGTCTCTAGAAAAACCATCCTTTTCCAGAGGAAATTTGTTCAAAATAGGGCGAATACCCGCAATAAAATGTTTTCTCATATTGACATAGAAAATGGCCTTGTCTTTCAGTGTTGCTTTCTCACCGAAAGCTCGTTCCATATTTTCCGAAACTATGGGATTTTCTGCAAACTTTTCAGCAAGGTTCAACATTTCTGGTGAGAAATTGTCAGTCTCGGTCACGAAATCTGGAGTAAAGACCCGTCCACAAAGCGTCACAACTAGTCTTTTGATCTCTGAGTGCAGAACATGAATGAGAGGCTCTTCTTTCTGGAACAGTTGGGTGAAACTCATGAAGTTCTGCTGAGGCTAGAACAAGCTCGAGTTGGGCCTTCATCGTCGCACTTTTACTATAAGCCTCAATCTTCAGAGAATTGGGAGTGGACAGACGATTCTTCAGTTTTTTCTCTCTCGGCACAAAGTTAAGGAAGTACTCTAAGATTGTCAGCCACTGCTGCATGATTCTAGCGAGGGCATATCCGATCGTCAGCCAGCGGCTTGGGACATGCTTCATGAAAGCATTCTCTGGCACTCCCACTTTCTTTTGGCACTTTCGATAGTCTTCACAACATGCATGCCAGCCGTCAAAAAATGAATGCACAAGAATAACAAAGTCGGAACTTTCTTCTCCGAACACCTGAAGACCTTTCAAAAAAGCGTTATGAATTATATAGATGTTGCAAGTACCAATGTTCAACATGCCCTTTCCCGTCACTTTCTTTTTTTCGGCATTGAACTTGTTCCAAACGCTTTTGCTGACGTTTGGTCCGTCACTTCCAAGCATGATCCGTTTTTCAAGTTGCAGCTGATTCTGCTCAATGGCTGACATAATGTTCCTATACAGGTCATCACTTGTTTCGTGGCCCATAAAACTTGTGCATAAATGTCTGCTCTGGATTTCGTTTCCGTATGAGGACCAATATCGAAGACATATCTGCAACTCTTTCACACCTGCGTTGTTGGTTGTCTCGTCATATTCTAGTACGAAATATAACTAAATGTCCTCCACAAGCATTTGCTTGCAGCAGAGATGCAGTGCATCGGTGATCAGATATGTGTATTTCTCTACACATAGGAACAGTCTGTCGGGGATCTTACCAGGATACATTATAAGGAAGGCTGCAACAATCTGGCCAGAGGAACTAGCAGCTGTAAAGCTCTGTACTATCTAAACTGATAATAACAAATCAGCTTTATAAGTGGCATTATACTCACAAAACATATTTGTACCAACTAATGGTTTATCTTTGGTGGTTTCATCAACTCGAGATTGTCCGGTCAGGTGAAGCATAGTGGATGTAGTTGAGCAGTAACTGCGGATTTGTGTTTTGTAGATCGCACATGTTGGTTTAGAAGAGCAGCCCCAGCTGTGCAACCAAGATTTTTCAAGCAGAGTTTGCAAAAGAACGAGTACTGGTCGCTCCCAGTCTTACACCATTCGCAAATCTTTCTACCGCTGCAATCCGTCTTAGCAACCAATGAACTATTGAACTTGGTAGGCCCCATACTTAATTACCAAGCATCACCTGCAAAATAGCATCCCGCGTTTAAAAGACCATAAAAAGAAAAAATGTGGATATGTCCGAAACTGGGCGGTATTCGCATCAGCCATTTATAGCATTCAGCCAGGAAACGCATAAGTCGCAAGAACTCACAGTCTCATTAAGCAGAGACTGCTAGCCAATATACTGATCTTCACTCATTTCAGACAGGCCCAACATGACAAAAAGCAAAACATAGGCTACTAAGTCAACACAACAGCATAGTCCAGGCAGAAGCAGCTTACTGTAATTAATTATCGATCTACACCGAAAAACAGCATAGTCTACAAGCAGAGTCAAAAGCAAAGTAAAGCACATCTTGGTTTACTTAACGATCAGTGAAAACTGCAAATCATGAGCAATGTTCTTGGTGCTCTTCAGCCGAAAATATAGGAATAATAGGATTTTAGCCGAAATATAGGCATTTTATAGGAGTGCATTAAAATATAGGAATTTATTGGATTTTATAGACGAGTCCAAACCCTGCCACTGGAGTCAGAGGTGGTTGACGACACAGATTTTGGGTTGAAAACTAATGGCCACCAAGTCACCGGAGCTCGCAGGGCGAATGCTCGACCTTGACTTTCCATATTGTAGTGGTTTCGCCTACTTGGAAAGCCCATGTGGGAATTACAGGCGGTCGACCAGGATTTAGGGTTGCACATGACCGACAATGTTCACTAGACTTGCAGGCAAACGGACGACTTCGATTTTAAATACTCCCAATGGTTCACCTAGTGGGAAAGTCAGCTAGAATCTCAGGCGGGGGGCCATGTTTTAGGATTAACACATGACCGACAAGTCGCCTGGCCTCGCAGGTGAGCGCCAAGCTCTTTTTGTGGTAACTTCTCTTTGTTTTAAGTCTCACTTTATTCCTAATGAAACTGGTTCAAATATTTACTCGATGCTTCTGAACGCTTAAACAGCTATCAAAATTATCAAATATTAAAAAAAAGTGGATTTAAAAGGAAGAAAGGATCAAGGAAAATTAGTTTCGAATTAAAATACCAAAAGATGACTTGTGTTGAGATATTACTTTTCCTTGAAGTTTGACCACCTTGAACAGTGTTTAATTGCCATAAAAACGTTTAACTGTCACTGTATCATAGTAACAAAAATAACTATAATTTATTATCGAAAAAGCATAAGCAACACAACCCTTTCTTGTGTGGGTAAGGAGACACAATACCACACTTAGATGCAAGGCCGTACAGAGGATTTTTTTTCGGAGGAGGGGGGGTTACTCTAAAAAAAAATTTCAGGGGGGTTTACACAAAAAAAAATTCAAAAAACACATAAAAAATTAGTTTATATCCATTTCCGTAACGTTTTTACGAGTCAGACAAACATTTCTGGGGGGGGGGGGGTTAAAACCCTCTACCCTCCCCCCTGGGCACGGCCTTGGATGTGATAGTGTCTACTCGTATGAATATCATTCTTTTAATCTCCACATGCACTCTGTCATTTTAAAGCAATTTTTTTTGTAATCGAAATGGTAGGCTATATATAAATATTAACAGTAGTAATGTTGGTTGATTTACTAATAATTAAATAGAAAAAAACAAGTTCTTCAACTGAAAGTAAGGACCAACATTAAAACGAACAGAAATTATTCCGGGCATAACGTGGGATGCCCCCTCGTCAATACCTCGGCCTTCACTCTAAAGTTTTTTGGTATTTAAAAAAAAACTTCTTAGGAGTCGTTCTTAAAGAATTGGGGGGAAAAGTCAAACAGTAGCGTAAAGAGCGAAGAATTGCGGAGGGAACATCCCTCATATACAGACTAATTACTCTTCGTTTCGAGTTTTAATGTTGCCCCTTATTTTCAGTTGAATTTTTTTATTAGATTTCTGATCGATTTTCAAATAATGTCGGGTGATCCGCTCCCCCCCTCCATGGAAATTCCACTACCAATGATATTTCCTCCATGGAAAGCTCCTCCCGAGTAAAATTTCCATCCCCCGGACAATTCCATTCTCGCTGAAAATTCCCCGCCGAAAATTTCTTGTCGACAATGGTGCCTGGAAAATTCTCCTTGCGCTACTTTCATATGAAAAGATTGGGTATTTGTGCATTATATCTTACCCACCACTATAGACTGTACAAGGAAATACTACGGGAAACCAGTCAAACACGTATTTGCAACGGATAAATGGATCGCAAAGCGTGATCTCTTATTGCGTTTAAAATATTTAAACTCTTTTTTTTTTTGGGGGGGGGGGTTAGGGTAGGAGGTACCTAGGTTAGGTTACGTATTTAATATATGCTATGCCCCCCACCCCCACCCCCTAATGTGAAAATATATAGCCTAAATTTGTTTCTAAACTATTATATTTTCATCCTATTTTATTTCATTAGCATTAACCAAACATGATTTCTTTCGTGTGTAGGATATAATGCCTAAGTACCAAGATTTGTTTTATTTGATTGCTAATCGTTTTTAAAATCATGCTGAAAATCCCCCCTCTGTGAAAAATTTTCCAGGGAAATCCGCCTCAACAGGATGTTTCTCCCACGGAAAATTTCCCCAAGGAAAAATCCCCCAGACTTATAGTCAGATTTCTGAGAATACAAGTTTGAGGTGAGAGAAACTTTTCTCAGAATTTGAATTTTAAACTCAATCATAGAAAAACCTATTATAACTAAAATGTTGTTACCTGAGTTTAAATCCAAATGCTAAAATACCCAGTATACCAAACATTAAAAATAGAGTGATTTACTTGTGACATGCAGGAAAGCTGGCCTTATGTCTACTCTTGATTAAATAAAATCCATGAAATGGTGAATATATAGAAGTAATTATCAAATTCTATAGAAGTAATTTTAGTTATATATAGAAGTATTTATCATATACAGAATATATAGAAGTAATTATCAAATTCTATAGAAGCAATTTTAGTTATATATAGAAGTATTTATCATATACAGAATATATAGAAGTAATTATCAAATTCTATAGAAGTAATTTTAGTTATATATAGAAGTATTTATCATATACAGAATATATAGAAGTAATTATCAAATTCTATAGAAGTAATTTAGTTATATATAGAAGTATTTATCATATACAGAATATATAGAAGTAATTATCAAATTCTATAGAAGTAATTTTAGTTATATATAGAAGTATTTATCATATACAGAATATATAGAAGTAATTATCAAATTCTATAGAAGCAATTTTAGTTATATATAGAAGTATTTATCATATACAGAATATATAGAAGTAATTATCAAATTCTATAGAAGTAATTTTAGTTATATATAGAAGTATTTATCATATACAGAATATATAGAAGTAATTATCAAATTCTATAGAAGTAATTTTAGTTATATATAGAAGTATTTATCATATACAGAATATATAGAAGTAATTATCAAATTCTATAGAAGTAATTTAGTTATATATAGAAGTATTTATCATATACAGAATATATAGAAGTAATTATCAAATTCTATAGAAGCAATTTTAGTTATATATAGAAGTATTTATCATATACAGAATATATAGAAGTAATTATCAAATTCTATAGAAGTAATTTTAGTTATATATAGAAGTATTTATCATATACAGAATATATAGAAGTAATTATCAAATTCTATAGAAGTAATTTAGTTATATATAGAAGTATTTATCATATACAGAATATATAGAAGTAATTATCAAATTCTATAGAAGTAATTTTAGTTATATATAGAAGTATTTATCATATAAAGAATATATAGAAGTAATTATCAAATTCTATAGAAGTAATTTTAGTTATATATAGAAGTATTTATCATATACAGAATATATAGAAGTAATTATCAAATTCTATAGAAGTAATTTTAGTTATATATAGAAGTATTTATCATATACAGAATATATAGAAGTAATTATCAAATTCTATAGAAGTAATTTTAGTTATATATAGAAGTATTTATCATATACAGAATATATAGAAGTAATTATCAAATTCTATAGAAGCAATTTTAGTTATATATAGAAGTATTTATCATATACAGAATATATAGAAGTAATTATCAAATTCTATAGAAGTAATTTTAGTTATATATAGAAGTATTTATCATATACAGAATATATAGAAGTAATTATCAAATTCTATAGAAGTAATTTAGTTATATATAGAAGTATTTATCATATACAGAATATATAGAAGTAATTATCAAATTCTATAGAAGTAATTTTAGTTATATATAGAAGTATTTATCATATACAGAATATATAGAAGTAATTATCAAATTCTATAGAAGCAATTTTAGTTATATATAGAAGTATTTATCATATACAGAATATATAGAAGTAATTATCAAATTCTATAGAAGTAATTTTAGTTATATATAGAAGTATTTATCATATACAGAATATATAGAAGTAATTATCAAATTCTATAGAAGTAATTTTAGTTATATATAGAAGTATTTATCATATACAGAATATATAGAAGTAATTATCAAATTCTATAGAAGTAATTTAGTTATATATAGAAGTATTTATCATATACAGAATATATAGAAGTAATTATCAAATTCTATAGAAGTAATTTTAGTTATATATAGAAGTATTTATCATATACAGAATATATAGAAGTAATTATCAAATTCTATAGAAACAATTTTAGTTATATATAGAAGTATTTATCATATACAGAATATATAGAAGTAATTATCAAATTCTATAGAAGTAATTTTAGTTATATATAGAAGTATTTATCATATACAGAATATATAGAAGTAATTATCAAATTCTATAGAAGTAATTTAGTTATATATAGAAGTATTTATCATATACAGAATATATAGAAGTAATTATCAAATTCTATAGAAGTAATTTTAGTTATATATAGAAGTATTTATCATATAAAGAATATATAGAAGTAATTATCAAATTCTATAGAAGTAATTTTAGTTATATATAGAAGTATTTATCATATTCAGAATATATAGAAGTAATTATCAAATTCTATAGAAGTAATTTTAGTTATATATAGAAGTATTTATCATATAAAGAATATATAGAAGTAATTATCAAATTCTATAGAAGTAATTTAGTTATATATAGAAGTATTTATCATATACAGAATATATAGAAGTAATTATCAAATTCTATAGAAGTAATTTTAGTTATATATAGAAGTATTTATCATATACAGAATATATAGAAGTAATTATCAAATTCTATAGAAGTAATTTTAGTTATATATAGAAGTATTTATCATATACAGAATATATAGAAGTAATTATCAAATTCTATAGAAGTAATTTAGTTATATATAGAAGTATTTATCATATACAGAATATATAGAAGTAATTATCAAATTCTATAGAAGTAATTTTAGTTATATATAGAAGTATTTATCATATAAAGAATATATAGAAGTAATTATCAAATTCTATAGAAGTAATTTTAGTTATATATAGAAGTATTTATCATATACAGAATATATAGACGTAAATATCAAAAAATATGTTCACAAAATTCTTGCAATTTGCATAATATACGTAGCTTATGCCTACAAGACTGAAGGAGGTTTGACCTTCTTCAGTCAGGCAACATTACCTGAGTTATACTTCAAATACTGTATACCCAACACTAAACAGAGACTGACGGGTAGGAAAAACAGAGAACAAAAGAAAACCCACACATTTGTCTAAAATTGTTGCTGGCTTCAGGGTCGGATAAAGAGCGATTGGAGCAATTGAGTTTAATAGGGCCCCGCGTTACCATCAAAATGAACCAAAAAGGTTTTGAAAGTTAAAGCAAATTGTTTTTGACTATACGGGATAAGTTATGAGTTATTGAAATAATTAGAAATATATTCATTTTAAGTTTACATTATTGAATGAGATTACTGATGTGTTTACTATTATATAATATAGGTATACTTTATTTAAATATTTAATATATATAGACGGCCCCGCAAAAAAAATCCAATCGGGCCTCGCACCCATTCAATCCGAATAGAGCCCAAATGATTTTGGTCCTCTCCAATAAGTATTAAATAAAAAAAATAAAAAAAAATTTACAACTGAAAGTAAGGAGCGACAATAAAACTTAAAACGAAAAGAAATAATTCCGTATATGAAAGGGGCTGTCCCCTCCTCAACGCCTCGCTCTTTACGCTAAAGTTTTTTATTTTTTTAAAAAGTAGAGTTGAGAGAAAGAGTCTAACTTTAGCGTAAAGAGCGAGGCGTTGATGAGGGGACAGCCCCTTTCATATACAGAAGAATTTCTGTTTGTTTTAAGTTTTAATGTCGCTCCTTACTTTCAGTTAAAAAAGCTTGTTTTTTTTTATTTAATTTCTGAACGTTTTTGAATTAATGCAGGTTAATTTACTTCTTTTTGGCTAAATGGCTCTCTCAAAATTCTGATCGGAAGATTTTGGGAAAAAAGGAGTGGGGGAGGGGGTCTAGTTACCCTCCAATTTTTTTGGTTACTTAAAAACGGAGCTAGAACTTTAATTTTGTTTAAGAACGTTTTATTAGTAGTAAATATACGTAACTTATGAATTAACTTACGTAACGAACTTCTATATTCGTATATTTTTATTACGTAGCCTATATTAGGGGTTTCGCCCCCTAGTCAGTACCTCGCACTTTACGATAAAGTTTGAATTTTGTAACAATTCTTTAAGAACGACCCCTGAATCGCTGAGGGTTTAATTAGAATAAATAGCTCTTATGAAAGTACAAAAAAAAACTTTACCGTAAAGAGCGAGGTATTGACGAGGAGGCGAACTCCTTCATATACGTAATAATTTCTGTTCGTTTTAAATTTTAATGTTGCTCTAATATTCAACTTTTTAGTTTTTAACCATCAAAATCTATGAGTCTGAGAAATTTTGCCTGATTTTCGAAAAAAGGAGAAAAGACCCCCTAGAAGTCATAGAATTTTAATGAAAACCACACCATCAGATTCAGCGTATCAGCGTACCCAGCTGTAGGAGTTTCAAGCTCCTATCTGCAAAAATGTGGGATTGTGTAATTTTTGCCAGAAGAAAAAATCACGAATGCGTGTTTTTTTTTTTTTTTCAGGGGTGATCGTATCGACCAAGAGGGCCTATAACGTCGGGAGAGGGCTCATTTTTAACGGGAATTAAAAGTTCTAGTGCCCCTTTTAAGTTTCCGAAAAATTGGAGGGCAATTAAGCCCCTTCATGTGCCACTTTTTCCCCTAAATCGTCGGATCAAATTTTTTAGATAGCTATTTTATTCAGCATAGTTGAAAGACCAAATAACTATGCTTTTGGAGATAAAATGACTCCCCACATCCCCTGGGGAAAGGTCTTTAAATTATAAAACTTGCCCATTGATTACGAATAGTATTTTTTATTGGGGAGTGGGAAGTATACAGACATTTTTCGGGTGGGGAGGGGAGAACAAATTTTTACTGGGGGGGTTTTGCATGGGGAGAATTCTCAATGGAGATGGCAGTTTCCAGGGATAAACTTTCAGGGTAATTTTTATAGTAGGGGAATTTACCAGAATGCCTATACGAAATTTCTTTGTATGTCTTGCTTTCTCTTTAGCGATTCAATTTTACGCGTGGAGATGTTAAGGATAATTGTCCGGGGTAAATTTTCTCCTGGATTAGATTGTCCAGAGGATATCTCCGTGGGGAGTAGGATTTTTCCATGGAGGTAAGCCAGATGTCCTAGCGTTATTTAAAGATTTTTCAACTGAAAGTAAGGAGCAACATTCAAACTTAAAACGAACAGAAATTATTAAATGTATGAGGGGGGTTGCCCCCTCCACAACACCTCAGTCTTTATGTTAAAGTTTAGATTTTGTCCCAATTCTTTAAAAACAACTCGTGAAACACAAGAGTCGATTAATTAGAACAAAAAGTAACTTTTTTAAAGTGCCAAAAAACTTTAGTGTGAGGAGCGAGGTGTTGAGAAGGGGGCAACCTCCCTCATATATGAAATAGTTTCTGTTCGCTTTAAGTTTTAATGTTGCTCCTTACTTTCAGTTGAAAAAAAACTTTTTTTTTCTGTTTAATTCTATAAGAAGTAGGAAGGTGAAACCGTATACCGAAAAAATACTTACAAAAATACTTTCGACGGTATATAAAGGTGAAAAGCTTACCAAAATATGTGGGAGATTCTTTGTTTGCAACATTATCATCAATATAAGGTATACCAAGGGTAAATACAGCAGTCTGTCCGAGACCAACTCCTAGTAAGCTGATGAAAAAAATACCCAATACTGTCAGCGTTGTCTGAGACAAGTGAAAAAACGATGAAACAGAAGCTTCACATACTGAAAAAAGGAACCAACTTAGTACTGTCAATAAAATCATATAAATAAAACCACACACCAATGGTGTTTAGGACCCCACCCCCTTATGCTGGCTCCAGCGGCGTAATTTCGTCAGAATCTAAGGGGGAGAGTTGGAGCCAAATTTTCCAAATCAAGTGAAAATGACAGTGAAAAATGAGCCATAGAGTGCCATAAAGGCAAATATATACTAAAGAAAACTGATCTGTTTCTCTGGATGATTGAAATATGCAGGCTTATCTTATTTTTGACAAGATTTTTTGAAAAAAAATTTGAATGGTAATGGCTAAGACAGAGAAATTATTTGAGGAGGAAAGGACATATCTCCCAAGACTTCAAAATTATATAAGAATATACACTCTTTGATTCGGAAATTACTACCCAAAGACATATTTTAGGTAAAGAAACCATAACCGTTGGGCACCCTCATCTCCCTTCTCAACACCAAAATATCACTGGAGGGGCACCCCTGCCCGATAGCAAATTACCCCCCTGGCTGGGTCGAATAGTCACTCACCCAAGAAATCAAAGAATTTTGGCGAAAAGGACACTTATTTTTTTACTTACTTACTTAAGTCCCATACATCCTCAAGGGACGTCTTGGGACCACTCCTTCCAGAATATTATGAACTAGGGCTCGATATGCTGTTCTGTCAAGTGCAGTTCGGGATAGTTGGGCAATGCGTTATCGGTCAAAGTTTTCGGTCCACCTTTTGGGTGGTCTTCCCCGTGGTCGAAGTCATTCAGTTGTCCCTTCAAGCGCGATCTTGGGCAGGCGTTCGGGATTCATTCGCTTTACATGGCCGAACCAGCGCAGCTGCTGTTTTCGGATTCTGTTCAGGATAGTGTCTTGCGACTTCAGCCTTCTTCGGGCTTCTTCGTTTGTGACATGATCAGATTATCTGATCTTGGCTATCCGGCGCAGACATCTCATTTCGAATGCAAGGAGGTTGCACTCGTTTTCAGCTTTTAATCTTCAGGTTTCACACCCATACAAAGCAATGGGTATGATCAGACTGTAGAATAAATGCACTTTCAGACGGTTCGAAAGGTGGCTAGATTTCCAGATCTTTGATAGTCTTTTGAAGCTGCGTTGCTTGGGAGATGTAGTCAGCCTGACTCTGGAGTTCTTGGGCGGTAGTGGACATCAGGTCGGTATCATCCGCATATGATAGTTTTCAATTAGGATTCCTCCTATTCAGGACTGGTATCAGGGAGAGGATGGCATGCAGAAACAGGTTAAACAAATGTGGCGAGAGGATGCATCCTTGCAGGACTCCGGAAGTTGTTGAGAATTCACCAGAGAGCCCACCAGTGGTCAGTATTTGACTTTTGAATTGGTTGTACATGTCCTCAGTGATTTTGACTATTTCATCTGGGACACCGTAGTGTCTTAGAATATGCCACAAGCCTTTCCTCCATATTAGGTCAAAGGCCTGTCGGAAGTCAATAAAGAGCTGATACAGGTCTCTATTAAACTCGATGAATCGTTCCATTAGCTGACACACAGTAAAGATTTGGTTAATAGTTGATCGTCCCGATCGACAGCCAGCTTAATACTCGCCAAGAACAGAGGCGGTGATTGCTTGAATTCTGCGGAGCAGGATCTTGGTCAGGATTCTGGTTTGGTGGCGTGTGAGGCTGATGGGCCGGTAGTTGTCACATTCTTTCTTCGATCCTGTTTTGTGTATTGGGACTATTGCTTCCTTGCACTACTGCTGCGGGACGTGTCCAGTAGACTAGGTGGCTGATACAAGACTGTGGTATAGGTTGACAACATCTTCTGAACCAACATTTATCAGTTAAGCAGTGAGACCGTCTGGCTTTGCCTCGCTTTAGGGATTCTATAGCCGCTTTTGTCTCTCTTCTAAGTGGGGGTGGAGGGGGTTCTCGATCTATGATCGGGAAGGAGTTTAGGACATTTGGGTCGGTCATTACTTCAGGGTTCAGTTTCTCCTCGAAGTATTCCTTCCATCGTTCGAGCTTCATCTTGGCATCGTTCCCCTGCTTGTCTAGGATTAAGGGCGTTGAGGGATCTTTTTTTTTAAGGATAACTCGCTGACTGTTTTGAAGATCTTGTGACTGTTACCTTTCATGAACTGGGTTTCGCAGTCCTTGCACTTTTCAGCAATATGGTTGCAGAATGCCTTCCTGATTTCACGCTCAACTTTCCGTTTGACATGTTTGTAGGTATCTCGGTTGTTTCGGTCAGATTTGTTGTTATGTAAGCGTTTCTGGTCACATAATCGAATTATTTCATCAGTGATCCAAGGACTTTCGTTTTTGGCTTTTCTAACAAGGATGTCGCTTGCAGTCTCGAGGATTGCAGAGGTAGCATGTTCAGCCAAGCGATCAATCTCTTCGGGAGTTGCGAGCGGAGTGGATGTACTCAGGATGTCCCGGAATTTTGTAGACAGGCTAGAGTTGTATGTGGCTTTTTTGGTGGGGTCTCGGAGGACGTATGTTCATGCATAAAAAAAAATCAAGCACTAACTTTTCTACAATTAACATTAATAGCATAAATAATACTAGTCTGTGATATAAATTAACAAAACGAACATAACTAAACAGTTAGTTCTAACAATCTGGTCTTTATGCTGATTGCAAGTTTGTGTCAATTATTAGGTTTATAACAAAACATTCAAAAATTTTGCATAAAAAAATCTTCGAAGCAGGGGGCTTATTCCCAATAAGGACTGTAATTTTGATGAAAACAACGAGGGGTTAACAACTGGGCATTTTGAGGGACACCTGGAGGCATGAGGCACGGAGGCACGCCGGAGGCATTAAAAATGGACAGGGAAGGAAACTTATAAAATATTCCAAAGTGTGCAATATTTAAATATATACAGCTTGCCTGTTATTCGGTGTCTGTCGAATATTGCAGCACCTTCAAAAGTGATCTTTTAAAACTTGGAAAAAATCATTTACGGATTTATTTGGCAAGAAAAAGAGCCCCCAAGACTGAACACAACTGATATGTACCTGACGAAGAAGAACGGAAAACTGCAAGTTGTTGATATCCATGCAAAAACTAGGTAACCATGCGATGGCACTGATTGTGTCTCTTTTTCCTATTACATATCCAGCGTTGCCACCACCTCAAAAATAAAATTCTGATTTTTCTTTAAAAAAAATTTCGAAATTTCAAAAAAAAAACCTGGAACACGGTTTTTAAGTTATACAACCTAGGGCTGCGCGGTGATGACGTAAAAAGCAAGGTGCGAAATTCAAAGTGCCGTGAAACGTGGTTTCTAGTTGTAACTAACAACTGATTGTCAATATTCCTAGTATTATTACGACGTGAAAACGTTCTGGTGGATTAGTAGGATTTACGACAAATATTTTAGGCCAAAACAATTCGCCAAAGTTCCGAAAAAACGTGTCTACGCATCCACGTTTCATCGTTATTTGAATTCCCGCCCAAGAATTGACGTCACGCTTCGCAGTCCTATTCAATATGGCTTGGTCAGCGGTAAAAGATGCCTTTTATCACGTCTTCACACGTCCCTTTCCCTTTTATCATACCTGCTTTTCTGTTTAGTGGCTGTGCCAAGACGCACCCTTGGATCTCGGATTCTTAATTGTACTAAAACAAAAGGAATCTGCTGCTTTGACACGAAAGAATCCGGAAGAAACACAGATCCCTTTTTCCCGAATGTACTTAGAATCCAACTTTCTTGGTATTAAACCCAGGCCTTTGGGTATTTGAAGAGAAAACTGTAAAGCAACAGTCGGAAAAACTGTTACTACCGAGTTATTAGTAAAAAGCGTTAAGTAAAGCAACCAACTAAAAAAATATAGCTAGTTTCTCAGATATTTATTGGTACGTTTCAGTAATCATCTCGATCACAGCTCAAATGACAACCCTAAGAAACTGGACAAATGAGCTTCAGTAAATAAAACTAAGCTCGGTTAGCACAAGTATAAACACTAAGTCTTCTACTACTAAGTCTTCTACTGAGCATAACAAGTTTTCCGATGGTATTCATCGCTTCCGCTGAACTAGATCTCGGAATGCATTCGAGACTCATAAAATTATATCAAGAACTCAAGCGAATGGGGGACGAGGGGCACACGCACTTGAGCTGGAAGGACCGGCCCCGCCGGGGGTGGCCTCCTCGTCCGTAGGAGACATGGTTCAAGATTCTGTGACCTCATGCACGTCGGTATTAAGGTTATTTTTGGTTTTTGTTGATGGGTTGGTTGTATTTTGTTTTTTTGTTGATTAAGGTTGGTCGTAAAAAGGGCTGAAAAAAAAAGAAAAAAAAGAAGGAAAAAAATGCCACCGCAAGAATTTGCGGTGTGCCACCGCAAATGCCACCGCAAGAAGTTGCGGTATCAACACAAATAGAATTGCCACCGCAAGAATGGGTTTCTTGTGGACGGAGGACGCCCAGTCTACGGGAGAGCAAATAGTTTTTTTTTGTGTTAAAAAATTTTAAAGTTGTAAGAGTAAGCCTTTTGGAAGACCACCTTTAAAATTCAAATTCGTATTAGTGAAAATTGAAGAATGTGAATTTTAAGAAACTGAAGTAAAAATGCCACCGGAAAAGCGTCTCCTAGAGGGGGAAGGACGCCCTGGAACGGGGGGAGCGATAGATATTTGGCAAGAAAAAAGTTAAATGGTAGTGTGCATTCATGTCCACTAATACATTGACTGGTATATAATATTTTTTTTTTTGAAGTTTAGGTGATATGATAACGTATAAAGTTGTAAGATTTACATGTTTTTGTATTAAAATCCGAGTGGAGAGGAGGAGGGGAGGGAAAAAAAATAAAAACTACCTCTGAAAAATGTTAAACAAAATTCCTTCTGTTGACATACGGAACATGGCGATGGTGGTGGTTATGGTCTTGAGGTCAGTTTTCAGTTTAGGTGCCATTTTTAACATAATAATTGGAATGCTGACAAGACATCAAAAGAGTGTAACCCTTTCTTCTGGATAAATGAATTCACCTTTGTGAAGACGTCTGATTCAAAGCCAAAGGCAATGTTTGTGCCGATTTTCATAGAAACGGGTTCTGCTGAATGCATGATATACATGCTGGAGTCACAGTAACCCTGGTCTACCAATGCGGCAGTTAATGTGAGATCAGCACTCAGCCAGAACCACTGGCACAGAATTCCTATGTCGTCAGGGAACGGCATATTCTGCGTGTCAACAGAGTGGCATCTTCGCCCAGACAAGTAGCCAAACTGTATGACCCGCCCAACTAATACTCTCTTTCCCCTGCCAACCGGTCTGTAAATGCACCATTCACCGATACGCATTTCCGATTTCACACCGACCTCTGCATTGGTTTGTGGCGACTCACGTAGTCCTACTCGTCGGCCCTGGACCATCACCCGTTTTAATCGTCACTACTCAGCTTCTCAGAGCTTTCCCTCAGAAGCCACAACAGCGTGGATTTTTTTAATTGGTGTTATGGAGCCGTCAGAAGTCTTGACAAGACAAAACCTAGAATTCTTCATGTTCGTCACAGGCTCACTAGCTCGATTTTTCTCAACTTGGTGTTTCACACAGTGAGCAATCACTGGCAAATCTTCAAAGATGCCGTCACTTTCCGAGCCCGATTCAGTGTCAGTCGCGGAAGCCTTTTCCTGCTTATCGGACAGAGTATTTTCCTCTGAGTCATCGTCAGAGTCACTGTCGTGAAGTACAGAAAGACGAACATTCGGTACTTGGTGACAATCGGAACTGACAGACACAACACCAATGGATCTAACTCGATTGCCCTTGGGCAAGGACAACTGTTCATTAGAATATTGAGCTTCAAAATCCGTTATACTTTCATATCGACGAATTCGATGTAGAAGTTGGAGGAACGAAAAGTTTATTACAGTACTGTAAGTGCTGGTTTGAGACCGCATCTTCCTAAAAAAATCTTCACACGGTTGGCTATTCAAGTCAGAGAGTTTGAAAAGACGTTTGAGCCCAATCCGTTTGAATCGACGAATGAGGAGCACTAGGGAATGCATATTTATCTCTAGGCAATGGTAAAGTTTTGTGGTAATAAAATTCTCTTTCAAAACCTAATGTCCACATTTAAGGACCCAGGATATCCAACGTTGAACGCAGTAAACAACACGACCAACTAAAGATAACCTCTCAAGAGGAAAAAGTTTGCCTTCATAAAAAACGTGCCCTACGCTTTCCATAAGCCAAAGATAAAACTGTGTTCCTTCGCTTCCAGGAACACGCTGTTTCAGGTGTGCCGGAGGCACGAAGGAAGGGACACCTGCGAAGGTCAGTTATTAGCCCCTCAGAAAGCAATGCTATCAAATTTAGTATGTCCAAAAACCCCGGAATAATAGTTTCAGTCTCAGCTCAAGTTCTAGTGCCTCCTTTAAATAACAAAAGAGACCACAGAAAAATAAGAGCAATTTTTGGCTATATCTGCCACAAAACGAAATAACAAATATGGCCTAAAATTTATCAATCAAAACATTCTCAGAGAATATTTTCTACATCGTATGTCTTTTTTCAATGACATACGTCACTCGTCGTATGTCATCATTCGTTTTTGACGGTACTTGACGTCATTCATCAAGAAACTTTGGTTATTGAATTCCCAGCAATAATTCCTTCATAGTCAGGGTAATTTCTGACCATTTTGAAATTTAGCTCCCCCTTTTATTTTCATGGAAGATACTTTTTTGTACTTAATTTAGATGGTGTGCGTGTAACTGAACCACTGTGTAACTGAGCCACAAGCAACTGAACCCCTGTAACTGAACCACCATGTAACTGAACCACCGTGCAACTGATCCCCCGTATAACCGAACCCCCGTGCAACTGAACCATCGTGTAACTGAACCACCGGGCAACTGAACCCCACTTAACTAAATCCTCGTGTAACTAAACCCCCGTGCGACTCAACCCCATTTAACTAAACCGCCATGTAACTAAACCCCCATGTAACTAAACCCCCATGTAACTGAACCCCCGTACAACTGAACCACCGTGCAACTGAACCACCGTGCAACTGAACCACCGTGCAAATGAACCACCGTGCAACTGAAACACCGTGCAAATGAACAACCGTGCAACTGAACCATCGTGCAACTGAACCCCCGTGCAACTGAACTATCCTGCAACTGAACTACTATACCTAAGCCGGTAATTAATCTTTTTCAAACCAAACGATAAACAACTACGAGCGTAGAATATACAACAAAATGCAAGCAACAAAATAAGGAAATCGGTAAAAAAAAAATTTACGGCATGTAGACGGTGAGAGCCGCCGTTTACCCCCCCCCCCGCAAAAACATCCCGTAAGGAAAATACCCCACCGAGAATAACACGGAAAATACCCCCCTCCGAGAAAATACCTACCCGTGGGAAATTCCCCCCCCCGAAAAAAAATACCTCTTGTGGTTGGGTAGTCTTCAATCACTTTCAGCTTATAAAAAAAAAGACTAGAAATGCCTGGGGATTATCAAACAATTTCTACCTCCATCCTCCTGTCGTCTCCCCCTTAGAGCTAATTCTGTATTTATTGGAAGGCGCAATGAGAGCTGAGATGTTTTGGAATCGAAATGCACCCTTTGAGATATCTCCCTCTCTTCCTAGCTACAAAACAATTAAATATCCGCATTGCAGACATTTCAGTTCCTTTTTAAGTTTGTTTTATTTGTCTATTGCTTACAGATAGTATTGGTTATTGGGAAACATACGGAAATTTTTTGTATGTGGGGTTTCTGGAGGATCTTTCACGAGAAGAAAGCATTTGCATGGAGGGGGGGGGGAGATTTACACATAAATTCCTCTTTTCCACTTCCCTTAGAACTCCTCAAATAAACTAAAAAATAACACGACTCAAAGAAGATTTTAAAATTTTGAAAACCATGACTTCCGCGAGGGGGGTGTTTTCCAGGTCATGTGGTTTCCGTAGGTGGAGGAGGGGAAATTTTCCGTCGCGGAGGGGGGTAAACGCTTAGACCCGTAGAAAGTGACAGGGTGAAGGGAACCCCCATTAACAGACACAAAAAAGAGAAATAAATCTGGATATAAGAGTTTATGACGTCCGATTTTCTTTGTTTTTTTTACAACAAAACAGAGCATTTTTATAAATCATCTTGACAGTAGTTTGTATAAAGACTGAAAAAAGCAAACAATTCCAACAAGGTTGAACATGTAAAGATTCTAACTTCTGTTTTACCCAATGTAAGTACGGTGGTTGAGTTGCACGAGGGTTCAGTTAAACGAGGGTTCAGTTGCACGGTGATACAGTTGCACGGTAGTTCAGTTGTAATGTGGTTCAGTTGCACGGTGGTTCAGTTGTACGGTGGTTCACTTGCACGGGGGTCAGCTACATGGTGGTTCAGTTACCCGGGGGGTTAGTTAAATGGTGTTGAGTTGCACGGAGGTTGAGTTGCACGAGGGTTCAGTTAATGGGGGTTCAGTTGCATGAGGGTTCAGTAGCACGAGGGTTCAGTTGAACGGGGGTTCAGTTGCACGGGGGTTCAGTTGCACGGTGGTTCAATTGCACGGTGGTTCAGTTGTACGGTGGTTCAGTTGCACGGTGGTTCAGTTACAGGGGTTCAGTTGCTTGGGGTTCAGATACACGGTGGTTCAGTTACAATGGAACCACTGTAGATGCGTGAATGTCAGTTTGCAAAACAAATGAATAATGTGTTCAGGTCTAATAATACTTGAACAAAAACATGATTTGTAGTAACAATTTGTAGTAACACCTAGCTTAAGTGGGAGTGGGAGTACATTCATCAAACCCCATTTATAACATGAAATAATCAACCTGCTATTATTGAATATGGTATAAATTATGACAAGATCAGTATCCATTACCTAAAATATGGACTTCGAAATTGGCAGCTACTAAAAATATTACGTAAATTGCAACCACACCTTTACACTTATCTGGCAACAGTGTTTGGGAAACAGCCAAACAAAAGAAAGATGTCATTTGTATTTACCACAAGAATGATGCAGCTTCTGGAATATTTCCCATAAGAAACAAATCACTCAATCCAAGGCCAAACGTATCAGAAAACAAATTTGTACAAATACTCCACTTAGGTAATCAATAGATTTAAACAGAACGTGACTGGCTTTTTAGGATGTGATGAAAACTGAAAGTCTATAAACATATAAACACACAGCCAAAGCTTTGGAGGAGGGGAGGTTAGATAAATTTTTGAAATGGAGAGCAAGTTAATTTTTTTTAGTCCGAGAAATATCCTAAAAAAGGAGGGGAGGGGGTGTGAGGACTTAAGACCAAGTTTTCAAGGTGTTTTCAAGAACTATTCAGGGAAGGAGATATTCTGGGACTGATTTGGGAGAAGGGGGCATTCCATCCATCGCTGCCTATATGAAGGTACTGTGATGGAAAATAATAGACTATTCTAAGAGATCTATAGGCCACAAAGCTCCAATTTTGAGGAATCCAACAAGGGGAATGGCAATAGCTTAGACAGAAAAATGATGGGACGAGGAAGGACATACCTCCCAAGACTTCAAAATTATATAAGAATATGCGCTCTTTGATTCAAAACTCCTACCCAAAGATGGATTTTAGGTGAAGAGCCTATGACGCTTGGGCACTCTCGTCTCCCTTCTCAACGCAAAATTTCATTCAGGGGCGTAGGCCTAGAAAAGGAGAATCTTTGCCCAATGACTCCCCTAATTTCCCCAGGGATTCGTCTATTTCTTGCTTTTTTTGTCCCACTCTTCCACTCATAAATAAATTAACTGGAGCGGGGCCGATACGATGAATCAAATGCGGCTCTTGGATACCACTATCTTCCTCTGTCTTTCTCCCTTTCCATTCTCTTTCTCTTCCTCTCCCTCTCTTTCCATCTCTCTCTCTCTCTCTCTCTCTCTCTCTCTCTCTCTCTATCTCTCTCTCTCTCTCTCTCTCTCTCTCTCTCTCTCTCTCTCTCTGTCTCTCTCTCTGTCTCTCTCTCTCTCTCTCTCTCTCTCTCTCTCTCTCTCTCTCTCTCTCTCTCTCTCTCTCTCTCTCTCTCTCTCTCTCTCTCTCTCTCTCTCCTACAACACCTCTATCGCATGTTAAATTCGTATGGACCATGAGACTATCTCCACAGGAACTAATACCAGTCTCAAATCCAATATTTTTTCTTCTTATGAGAAATTTGGTTTTCAATTTTGATCGAATTGTCTGACACTTCATTCGTATCTATCATTAGGGTGTAGCAAATTTTTGCTTGGTAAATATTGAGCAGTCTATACTCACCAGTAGGACATAGCAATATTTTGGTGGGTCATGGGCAAGACGTGCACCCTTTAGCTGACTGTACTTTACAGCCTTAATTTTGAAAAAACAAATTTCATGTGAATGATGCCACATCTATATGCATTTAAAAAGCAAAAAAGATTCATGATAGTATTGCAATAACATCTTGCATTGTATAAAAGGTGTTTTATACAGACAATATTTGGTACTGTTCCACTTAATGGTACACACGAAAGAAGTCAAGTTTGGTTAATGCTAATGAAAAAAATAAAATAGTATGAATATATAATAGTTTAGAAACAAATTTGGGCTATATATTTGAACATTAGGAGGTTGTGGGGTAAAGCATAGCATATATTGGCATTAGTGCATTAGATGGTCACTTCTAAAAAGTGAAGTTTTGTTAATGATATTGAAATAAAATAAACTAGGACGAAAATATAATAGTTTAGAAACAAATTTGGGCTCTATATTTGCACATTAGGGGGGGGGGGGGGGTAAAGCAATCCAAAAATTAAAAACGTAACGTAACGTAACCTAGGTACACCCCCCCCCCTAAACCCCAAATATCAACAGTTTAAATATCGCAAACGCAATAAAACTACTCTGCATTCCATTTCTTAGTAGCAGTCTCTTTGAAAATAACGGGTCTCTGGCGGGTTTCGTCTGTCATTGCATGACTGATTTCCTTGCATAGTATATAAAAGTGACCATCTAATGCAGTAGTACCCATATATTAAATACGTAACCTAACCTAGGTACCTCCCTCCCCCAAAAAAAAAACAGTTTAAATATTGTAAATTCAATGAGAAACCACGCTTTGCGATCAATTTAATTAGCAATTACCCGCTTTACGGGTCTCCATACCTGCATTCCTTGGACAGTCTATAGCGCTGTGTACCAATTAGTGCAACAGTACCCAATATTTTTTATTAGGATAAAATATGCCTAGAGGAATACAAAAAATATGCGTAAAATTTTGAATAAGAAATATGAATATTCCGAGGGGGGGGGGCGGAATTTTTAAACTTCCTAGGTGGGGCATGGCCCGAAATCGGTTGGGAGCCACTGGTGTAAACACACTAAGTGACCTCTTTAGGATAGGGGTAGGTCCTAAATCCCATCACCAGGGCATCTAGCAGAAGGAATTGTCTGACCTTTATGGAACTTGGGCTATATATTTGAACATTAGGGGGAGTTAGGGGTAAAGTATAGTGGAGTTGCAGTTAAAATGTATCAACTAAAATTATTCTGCATATTATGAAGTAAGAATCATTTTCTTAACATATTTCCTTCTCTATAGCCCTTTATCTGGGCCTTTATTTTCGTAATTTTTATCTAATACAATATGTTAGTTATTTTTCTAGGCCTGGAGAAGCATGTGCTTTTTCCTATAAATCGTTGCTTTGTTTGATTCGCTGGAGCATTTTTATAACTTTATTTAATAAATAAATATTTTATAACTATAACATTGTATACAAACAAATAAATATCTATTACGCTCTCCATTTTTTTATTGGCCTAACCCCATCAGTTCCCTTTAAAGTTTTACTTCGTCAAATATGACCAATCCAGTCTTAAAAAATTGACTTCAATATTTCCCTCATGTCTATCAGTGATGCCTGGCATGCGCACAAGAGTTCCTCAGGCTTGCTGTAGCCTATTCTAAACAATATTGCAAAGCAATTTCTGATCCCCTGCTCAGCACCATTTTTAAGTCTTGTCAATGCATCTCATACTGTCATTTCTTCGGGGCAATTACCTTTGAGTGCAGTTTCAAAAGATAAATGACAACTTAAATGGCTATAAAGTATCCAAATTTGCATAGAGTTATGAGGAACTATATCCCGCCAACATGAATAGTTATTGGTCCACCAACCAATAGAGTTATGACGAACTGCTCCCACCAACAAGGGGCGTAATGTCGTCAAAATCCTGGGAGGGAGGGCAAAGTTGGAGCAGATTTTCCCAGGTCAAGAGAAAATGACCAAGTGAAAAATAAAAAAAATGAGCTATATAGTAAAAAAGGCAAAGGTATACTGAAGAAAACTGGTCTGTTTCTGTGGATGCTTGAATTATGTAGGCCTATCTTAGTTTTGAAAAAATTTGCGAAGACACTAAATTTTAACTGAGGGGGGATACTGGGGTCTGGAGAAGTTGCCCCTCTGTTCCATAGTAAATTACGCCCCTGTCACTAACGTTCTTTTTAAAGAGCGATCTAACAGTATATTTCAAAAATCAATATTGTCGTATTGATGAGTTTAGTTAATCCGTTTTTGACATTTAATCCGTTAATCCGTTTTTGACATTTTCGATTTAAGGTTCGGCAGTTTCCTAACAACTAGCCGACTGCTGTGAAATAGAAATACAATTTTATCTTCCTAAAGGCATTAAAAAAAAAAAATAATAAATAAATAAATAAAATTACCCCTTGCCCCATCTTTGGTCGATTCATACCTAGAAACCCGAATTTTCCAAGATTTGCTTGCTTCAAAATTATAAATTTTCGCAAGTGTTGCCGCGTTGGATACTAAAAATAAGTAAGCAAAGCTAATAAGTTAAATTTAAAAAGGAGTTCCATCCTTAAAAATACAAACATTAACAATCTGTCGCTTCCAAAAAACCTTCAAAGAAAAATTACATCATCTTAAGCTACAAGATATCATACTTTTTAGCTTATTTTTTGTAGATTTTTAAGCCACTTTTCTTTTGTTTAAAGTTGACATCTGTTACTAGCAAATACTGCATAATTGCATACGGAACTCTTTTCATAAAAAATTGAATACCGACTTTCCCAGATCTTTTAAAATATATATGCAAGTTTAAACTTAAAAATCTCCAGCAATCATGTTTCACTTTCACTGTCATTGGTACCCTAACAATTTTTCTAGAAAAGGCATTTCGTGAGCTAGGAAGAAAAGAGAGACAATGAGAAACACTGAGAGACAATTTCTCTAACAAATCAAATAGTTGTTTTACACAGGGGCGGATCCAGGATTTTTTATGGGGGAGAGGGCGCAAAATAGGTTGATCCGATAAAAATTTAGGGGGGGGGGGGCAAAACAGGTTAATCCGATAAACTTGCGTTAGGATCAAGTTTAATTAACGCAAACTTGAGTTAATTAAGTAAATTACACTACTTTAGACTAAGCTAGGAGGGACCCATCCCCTGGATCCGCCACTGGTTTTACACGAATTTCTGATAGAAATTAGCCTACATGAATTTCTCTAACAAATCGAGATTTTGAAGCCGAGCCGTGGGTGGATTTTTCAGCACCTGGAGCAATGTCAAATTTTGCCCTTCTCCCTTTAACAAAGAGCGTGGACCTCCAACAGATGCTACACTCGACGGTAAGTGTGCTCCCTCCCCCCCCCCTTCCTATGCCACTGATTTGATGCGTAATATACAAAACTGGGTACTTGTGTATTAGCCGGAACAGACTCGAGAGTAGTAAGGCAATGCACAGTCCTAGTAGTGCTTGCGTAATTTGTCATACCTCTCGCCTGAGGTATGAATATACAGTGTAGTCTAACCGGTACATTGGCTTACCACGGGTCAGTCACCTATTACTACGAACGGTACATTGGCTTAGCAGACGGGTTTTTCTGAGCTAACAGCCATTTTTTTGGGGTCAAACGGTGAGAGACCGGTGGTTAGTCTATATAAGGTAACTTGATTAGCAGTCGAATTCGAAAATAAGGAGTAATTTTTATTGTAGTTTATATTAGTAAGAGAATAGAATTCCGAGAGAGAATAGTTTATTTGAGAGGATATTAGTAGTTAAAAAATGAGTGGTAAATTTACAATATTGGAGAGTAATGATGGAACCGATAGCAGCAGCAGCAACGATATACGAGTACCAAATGTTGCTGTTGAAATAATCGCTGGCTGTAGACTATGCATTGAATGGGATAGTATGTATGCTAGATACATGATATCATTAAGCAAGTTTAAGAAGGAGGAACATATAGGTTTTTATGGAAAAGTGAATATTCTCCATATAAATAAACTTCGGTAAGCATTAGATGTCCTATCGAAATATATTGATGAGAACAAAATGCATCAGTGAATATTATTATTGTAATTGTGTTCAATACAAATATTTCTAAATCAATGGTATTTTTTTATTTCTATAGTAGACTAGCATACATTTTCTAGAGCACAAAAGTAAATTCTGGTTCGTCTAGAGTTGGTTGTGGGAGAGTTAGGACTCTACAAAAAGGATAGATTTGAGAAGAAGCAAGTCATGAGGAATCTAGTTTTTATGGACAAACGTTTGATTCTAGATGATGATTTTCTAAAGTTGTCCATTCAAAGGAAGATATTTTCTCGTGGAATGCTTGTTGGTATAATGAAAACTGATTCTCCATCATTAGACTATTGTATGAGGCTTCTACGACGTTATCCAAGCGCGTTTACACGCTTTATTGATATATTGATCCAGACACGGCAAAATGATATTGTGGATATGCTTTTAAACATTAGTTTTGAAATTTAGGACTTTTTTCATGAGAAAGTTGTACTCAAGGATGATTTACTCCTCTCTCTGTATGGCAGACAATTTTTGTAGTTCCGACCTCAGTTTTATTGGGGTAGTGAGAGTGCCAACACATGACGAACTAATCCATACATGTCCGTTATGTATTTACACACTGGGCAGTTGGTCATCATCATGTGAGAATTGTACAATGACTGACGAGTATGATGAAAAGTGTAGATTATGCAACCCGTTTAAATTGCATAGAGGATATGCTGTACAAATTAAAGGTTGTAATTCATGTCTTGAAGAGGTGTGTGACTCTCATCCTAGAGGCCACCTATGCTCCAATTGTCATTATGATCAATGTAATTAGTGGGAGAATACATATCCCGGTATGATTGGAAAGAATCCTAACCGTGATTTTATTTTATTGCTACGAGATTGGTATCGTCGTGGTTTTAGATTTTTCTGGGAGGAGGAACCGGGTCGACGATTCAACTGTTGGAACTATAAAAGAACATAGTTTCTGCGCCAACATTTTGAAAACAGTTGGTGCTATGAATATAAACCCACTTATTTCTATTTGGTAGTGAAAGATAGTGGTTTAACACTTTAGGACGCCGTTTGTGAAACTACTTCTAAAGCACAAATAGATACTTGGAAAGTCCATTGAATAAACGAGCCGAATGTAATTGACTGCGCAAACATATATAACAAGAGTGAAGTCACGATCTACTGTAGAAAATGTGACCCTGACATTACAGTACATCAGGATCAGTACACTGTGAATTCAGATAATCTACCTGCACTAGTTGTTGTCGACAAATACCTATTAGTGGATGAAATCTAAAGAGTAGAAAAGTCGTTTTATCGTGTATAGAAATTTTTTTTTATTAATAAAAAATTTCACATACATCCTTAGTAAATTTTATTCTTAGGGCACTAGAATAAATATTAAATACACTTGTAAGTATTTTCTCCACTAGAAAGTCGTTCAATTGAGGTAAGTCAACGTAAATGTTGAGAAACTGCTTGCAGGTGTAGCCACGACATCTGAACATGAAAAAGAGTAGTGCATGAAAGCCACATGTCATAGTCGTTAAATCCTGTACTCTTCGTTGATTTTGAATAGTGGTTTCCACCCTGATTTCAATAAAGTTGCTGATGTATGGAGCGTAGAATTTATACGATAGGCCAAGAGGATCAAAAAATTCAATATTCTTCACTGTTTGAAAGATGCATAGCCAATGACCGGTCTTCAAAGTTAATGGACTGTTATAAACAATGGTAAAGTTATCTCTAACACTTGGAATTTTTCAATGAAGTCTCATGGTATGCAATGGAGCATGTATTGAGACAATTATAAATCCGTACTAAATACATTGTTTATTTGGTTTATATTAAGAGTGCAAGGTCTCTCAGAAAACTGCCATCAGGTGTGATTTCCCAATAGGTTTCAAATTGACTCAGTGATATTAGCGTGATACTCTCAGTCAGAGCATTGGCAAATGCACACTCTAAACGTACATTCCCTGTTCGTACTATGCTCATAACCTGTGTGCCAGACAAATCCAAAACAATAACCCCGTGACTTTTTGAAAACATTGAATCGGTTCTTCCATTTTCAAATATTTGAGAGTCATGATCTAGGGATTGCATGGTCAACTCTTACAGAGTTCTATAGGATTTTTTGTTGAATGATAGAGTGTACAGTGGGATACCATTTACTTAGAAAACGTAGCTAGATAGGACGAAAAAATTAAAATCATGGGGAAATCCAGTCTACAGTTCAACGGTACTACTGCTCTTTACAAAGTCTAAGTCAAATGTTGATGGGACTTTTCTATTAATAAATGATGAGTTTCTGTCGCTTCGAGAGACGGTGGAACTGTGACGTTTATTGGTGATTGTAGGGGGAACAAGAAGTTTAATTTTGTTACCATTGGCTCTTAGAGTCTCCATTACCAATGCAACAGAGCTCATAGCTTGTTGTTTTCGGACTTGGAGACTTGCTTATGTGATAATGACATTTGCATCAGATGCTGCAGAAAGTGTTTTTATCAAAATTAAATTCGATAGGGCCATCTGGAGCTTTATGTCAATCTTGAAATTGGAAGGTACCCATGGGGATATATTGAATATCTCATTATTAAATTTTCCAATTAGTTGATACTACTGGGTCACTGCATTACTCAACTCGTCGTCACTATCTACACCTGTTCGATATTCAAAGACAAATGATTGTCCTCTAAACTCTTTTTACGCCTTTGGCTTCTTAATCATAAATTGTATTTAACTTGTATAGTTTGATAAATGGTTGCTAGTACTCTCCGATGCTCCATTAATAAATAAATTAATTTGTTTGAATAGGTTGTGTAAAATACAGTTTTCATAGGAGAGACCATCGCCGGCATTTGGAGTTGTATTATCTGACTTTTTCTTCACCACAACATTTAAATCAATAAATGTTGACGAAAAATCAATGAAATAGTCTTCATTGGAAAATATTTGAAAGTGTATATTTCCCTAGAGGGGTGGTTGGGGGTGAACTTGTTCATAGTAGCCATACTTGACACTGACATCAACATTTTCAGCATTGAATAGATTCAATGAGGACCTAATTGATGGATGTGATTCCTTGTGGGGGAGATAAGTCATCTTAAGACAAAAAATCCTTCTTTGTTCTAACAGTATTCTTCTTTTTCTTCTTCTTCTGCTTATTGGTCTTCCTTGTTTTATTCCTCAAAATCTTTGTTGATGTCCTTTGCTTCCTGCCTGGGTGGAGACTGATGAGTGAGTGACGCGAAAGCATTCTTGTTAATCCCTCCCTATTTTTCCAAAATTTTAGTTGCTAACCAACAGTTCTTACTGAAGATCTAATATTTCCATTCAAACTCTTCGTGAAATTTTTAACTGACCCCCAGATCTTTAGTAGGGAAACAGCGAAAGTCGATGTAATAGGCACAGGATATTTTTTGGCAAGGGGTAGTGCAGAACGAAATAGCCTAGCAAACCAGCTACCAAGACCATAGCCAGACATTGTAGTACGCCCCTTGTAGTGATCCAATCCATTGCCTATTTGACGTGGTCTCAAAGCACCAGGATAGCAATCGATATTGGGACAGACAAACGGAATTCTAGCATTGTTCATTTTAGATGATTGTGCAGTCGTTGGCACTGGATCGAAAATGACATTTAATCACTGCTACGCCTTTTGTTATTGCTAGAGTTTCTCCCAATTCACCTCTTATTGTTAACTGACAGAGTTCCAAATATGAAGTCTTTACAGGAACACACTGAAGATGCTTTATATTATAGTGATGAACAAGTTCATGAGTTGTTTTTCGTTCAAGAACACGTAGGAGGGGGACATTTGAATTACCGACTCTCGACGTTTCCACAAAGGATGCATAGAGAAATATGCTAGAGTCCGAGGCAAAACAAGGTGGATAATCAGCAAAAATAACTTGATCCATCCGTAAACGGTGCCAGCATTGTTCCCATTGATCATATTCTGTTTAAAGCCAAAAATATTTCTCAGATTATCATTGGGAATAATTGTTTCAGTGTCAACCGGTGAGCTAATGTAAATCATATAATGTTCCAATGTATAATTAAAATAGAATGTACCGTTCCTGCGATATGAGTTTTTTCTATTGATTGTACGAGCCAAATCTCACATATTATCATATTCAATATATTTCAATCTGTCGTGTGCATAGTCACTAAATTGAAGTGTTTCAACCCATTCATATTCGACATAGCCCAGCCCATTCATAGTCAAATTGAGTGGTATAATTTTTATATCATACACACAATCCTTTCTCAGGATGTCATATGTATTTTTGAGAATACAGTCGACAAGAGACACTTCATACGTACAGTCAAATTTGATGATGGGGAAGAGTTTTGTCCAAAAATCCCTTGTCGTATTCAACCCATTGTAGAGAGGATCAGAAATGTTGGACATGAATGTTACATATACATCATGGGGCATCACTAGTATCTTCAACACCGATCCAAGAATCAAAATCAGAGTTGTATCCTAGCCACCGAACAAGTAACTGTTTCCTACCCCTGTAAGTACGTGTCTTTAATATTTTTTTCAATTTGATAGATTTCACTAGCATTTTTAACTTTTTGCAATTCATAGTCATAAAACCCGCCGAAAATCTCTTCATATTTGGTATCACGCAGGTGATCCGTTTTGGGCTTATAGTCTAAGATTTTTTTCAATTTAGAAAGTTTGGTGGCCTACAAATAAGTCCTCTTTTTATAAGTATTGGCTGTTCTATTAACTCAAATGGTATCACCAATAATAAATTTATTTTTCTTCTTCTTGACAGCCAAGTCCTCGTCATATTTTTGAAGAAAGGTGTCAATTGTATCATGATCAGAATTATGAACTTTTATTGAAGAATTGTTGGACAATGATTGATGGGGTTGGTGATTATAAATCAGAATTATTTGATCTAGATCATGTAGAAGAGCCTGTGTATTTTTCAATGTACAATATCTTGAAATTAAGAGTCAAATAGTTCTTATCAATCGTTCAGCCATTGGAGCCCTTAAAGGACACAGACTATGATAGTCCAGTGTATTATGTTTATTTAGTACTTTCGCTACATTGGTATTAACAAATTCGCTACCGCGATCTTTTTTAATTTTTTTATATGAATCCTATTCGAAAATATTTTCAAAGCCCTGCGTAATTTCAACACTTCCTTTTTATCATAATGGAATTGCATGTGAATAATGACTATTAACACTGATTGCAAGTAGAATATAATTGTTAGGTATATTGTGACGACTTTGAAGCTCATCTAGAGTCAGGAAATATGCTTGCATTATATGCAATGGGTAAAAGGCTTTAGTTTTTCGATATTAATTGGCACCAAGTCTATGATTTCTATTCAGAGTGTAACTTGATTTATTTTGTAGATAGTCTTGTGCACTTTTAGTGTGAACACCAGTGACTCTGGAAAAAGTGGTGGGGGAACTTAAACTCCCCGCCTCACCAATATTTTCATAAACACAGTTTAGAACTTCAACCATTTTGAAAGCAAGCATGTTGTGTAACGGCCGCTACCCTAATGTATGCTGGTCGGTGGCAGTGATGATGGTAGTGACGTTGAGTGGTTATGTCTTCACTTTTGTCTAGCTATCAGCCATGTGCTAGTATTTTTCAAAATTGGTTTCAAATCTTCTTCTTCAAGTTCATTTTTTAATGGTGTCAATGTTGTTGTGATGATGATGATGATGCATGTTCATTCAATTTTTTTAGAATTTGTCTATTGCCAATAAGACTTTTAGGGAAGTTTAATGTATTTAGAAAGTTGTATAGATGAGTGTAAAATGATGATGGTCCTTTACGATTTGTCACCCATACCATACATTAAATCAATTAAATTATAGCTTTTGCTCTGAACTAAAATCATTTCCACATTGCTCTCAAGCTGAATGTGATCTTGACCACTTTCGAAGAGATGGGTTAGGAGTCACGCTAGTTTTTCGCAACAATATTGGGATATTAGATTTACAAATGTAGATACAAATGAATCGAAGTCCTCCTTTTTTAATTGTGCTCCAGCAGCAGAATCTTGAAAAGAAAATTCTTTTTTGGGATCAATACCAGCAGCAGCAGTGGGCTTCGACCAATAGCACTTGTGTTTGTCTACTTAGAGAAGTGCATCTTGAAGTAAAAGCAGTTTTTTATCATCTTCAATATTTTCCTTGTCAAGGAATTTAATCAGATTGTTCTCAAAGTGTTCGACGGGTGAGAGAGTGAGTTCTACTGGAGTCAATTTATAGGGTTTAGCCATTCTCACTAGAGAAAACTGTTTACAAGTTCTGCAATTATTGGCAGTAAAAGTGTAAAAAAGCTACTGCCCGCCTGAAGAAGTCGTGTCCTTTTAAAATTATTTCCTTTCTTTTTAGAGCCACGTGTACGTACAATGAAGCAATGTTGCTTTGCCTGCTGTTTAACTACTTCTTACAGTTGAACATTACACTCGATCAAATTTAAACAAAGTTAGAATATTGAATTAATGAGATCATTGTCAATACTATGTTTGAGTATGGCCTTCCTAAGCTGTGGTTTTAAAGTGCTTAGAACTGAAAACAAATGTCTAGTTTCATGTAGTCTCTTCAGTGTCATGATAGCAACTAATAGGTCTTTTTAGTGTTCACGGGGATATATACTGTAATTTAATTGTCAAAAATATCTGTGACTACACGCAGATCCTCGGGTGTATTTTGATTAAGATCCAATAGGATGTAGTCGTAGGGTTTATAAGTTGCATGAATGTATGCTGAGAGCATAAATTTGTGGGCTCCTGGATAGATTTGTTCATTGATAGTTATTCGCGAGCTAGAATTACGAACAACTCTGTAGATGATATAGTAGGTGCAGTTCAATGCAAGTGTTCGCATACATTTGCTCTGATGAAAGAGATTGTGTAGAACCAGAGTAACCGAAATCTGTTCATGATGAGAGCGAACAGTGAAAAGTTGTAGCATTTCCTGGGACCATTGTTCAACAGATTCAGCCAGATCATCAATGATCAACCACGAGTTTTGTTCAATAATGCTGGAAGCATCAATGCATAACCTGTATGAATTGTATCTGCCCCAATCCTGTAGCGGCACTTACTTTTATTTTGTCTTGTGACTCCTGCCAAATACTGTAATAATAGTAGATTTTTTTTGGGTCTTCCCCAAACATTTGATCTCAAATTTTAATTATTTTAATTAAGAGTGTTGTTTTGCCCGACATTGACGGCCCACACAAAAACCATCTGAATGGTGTTTTAAATTGATACATGTTCCCTTCAACAGTTCACCTAGGCAACTAACTGTAGACTATGGCTGTCTAATGACTAAATAATTTCCCTATTACTACTCCATTCAAGAATAATAATAATAATAATGAATAAGAAGACGACTAATATTTTCTTTAATTAAACATAAAAAGGTAACAATACTTTTAAAAAATTATACATTGAGAAAGGCACATTAAACATGAAAAAAAATACGCTTTTTTAATTTATTTATAATAAAAAATACAACATTTCCATAACCACTAGAAAAAACACTTAAATAAATACACTTTTTTTTTGTTTATTTATAAAAAAATACAACATTTATTGAATAATGCACTTAAAATATCACTTTTATTTACAGCATTTTAAATTTTGGGGTCCCCCTTCCCCCTGGGGGCGGCCGCTGCAGGAGCCAGGGGCGGGCCGGGAAGTACCAGGTGCCGGGAAGCGGGGCCCGCTATGGTGGACCGGGGCAGGGGCTGGCATTTAATAGTGGAAATAAATCTGCCTTGCACACACCCACACACACATTGTAAATTTATAGTCATATAGAATTAAAAAGAATTTAAAAAACACCCAATGATCCCAAAAACCCTCCAAACTAATTTATACTTTTTTTTTTAAATGAATTTAAGTTAATTTTTCTATACCGAGCTGTTTTATGTTATAAAAAAAATCAAATCGGTCGGTAATGAAATAGTTAAAGGTTGGTAGTGACTTCACACCAACTACAAGTACATATACTTTGTCTGATATTACAGACATGGCGTTTTTCTCAACTCTAACAGTGTAGTTTTTAAATTGTAAAGAGCGAATCGCCATGACTTTCGCCCTTGGCACTAAACTATGTTCCACACAGTTTCTATACACACTCATGTCGAAATTATTTTTTGCAAAGTGTGTAGGTACCCCCTTGCAAACTTGTTTGATGTCCTTGCCAGGCGTTTCCACACAGTATACCTTAAGAACGGAACACACGCCAATGCATAACAGATCGCTACCCGTTTAAGATTTTAGTATTAACAATTTATTTGGGGCCTGCCGTTTCACTAGCTCTGGATAGAGGGATTTGTCCCAATTAGTGTAGTCGATTCGTGAGCTAATGTACTCGCCATTTTCCAAATCATTCAATAGATTTTCAGTTTTGACTTTTAACAGGAGCGAATCAGTGTCCACGTAATGCCCTGGAAATTTTCCATCAATTAGCCACTGTACCTTACATACATTGTTATAAAATGAAAACATGTGTTTCTTGGAGATTTCAGTAATTGCACGTCTGCCTGCAATATTTTTATTTAATACACTGTTTCTTTTCTTGCAATGTAGGAGCACCATATTATAGTCTTTGATTGTGAACGATGTGAAGTTTGGATCCGCAATGAGTTGAGCACAATCTTTGGGGTTGGTTACAATGTACCATCGACTTCTGTGTCGTACGCTTTCGCACATTTTACCAAAAGCTGAGTTCAAAATGAGTTTATAGACTTCTTTTTCAGCTTTTGTTTTCGCTTGTGAACGCTTACTGACAAAGGTGTCAATAAACGTTTTCATGTAAGGCTTTTGATCAAATTGGAGGGCTCTATGAATCTTTGTGACCTTGAAACCATTGGACACCATCCATTTCAATAGCACGAGATGAAAAATGATATTCTGTTTCAGGTTGAGGTCAGCAATTAGTTTGTGTTTTGAAGGTACCAGTGCATAATCCCGTCCTCTACTAAAGATAAATTGTAAGGACTCGGAGAGTCCCTACCCACCAGTCTATTTATGTACGGAAAAACAAATTCTTTTACCGAGTCACAGATTTCCTACGGCATTTAAATGTTAATTCCAAAAAACCACCCCGGTGTCATAGTCTCCACAACAATGGCAATTTCGTGGAAATTCTAAGCACACAGACTGTCAAGCAATTTATAATTGCCACTCGGTAAACAGTAGTGAGACATTGCCGATGGGTAAACAGAATTCATATCCAAAAAAACTGCGTCCGTCTTTTCATCGGTGTGCTGTCCACTCGGATCAGTTTTCATGATACGATCCCCGTGAAAAACATACCCCCCCCTCATTGATCTCTCTACAAACAGATGCTGATCCACATCGGCGATCAGACGTATTTCCTCTTTGCTGATTTTAAGTATCCAGTCCATCACCAAATGGGGAGTGAAAAAATAATAACCTAAATCCAACCCAACGTCTCCATAGGTTTTGTCAGCAGTTTTGCAACCAGTGTTCAAAAGAGTGTTTAAATCACTGGTTAAGTATAGTTTACAATAATTCCATCCATTTTTACATCCGTCCTTTTCCCAAACGCTATTAGAAAATTCGTAGTCTGTAATGGTGCACTCACTCTCAGTAAAAAAATTGTAAAAAGTTTCAATGGGTGGTAGTGATACCTCATCCAGCCTCGAGCCAGAGTTGTTATAATTATATGGATATATACCATTACATATTAATAAATCATACATTTCATCGTTGTGGACGAGCTGTCCTAGAAGGGGGGACCTGTCAAAGATATCACCGTTCTGTTTCGGAATCAAATTGACTTAAGGATTTGGGGAAGAAGCTGAAAGAGTCTAAAAAACGGATTTAGTTCAGGAAGCTGTTACCCTTGTCAACTGTTTTCAACATGAATTCTAGCAGCAGTAGCTTTTCCGATGATTTGGGTATGATATTATATGAAAAAGAACCATCTATCCATGTGTTATCTACAACTCCCCCCTTGGCAATTCGGGCCAACGCCGGTAAAATAAACTTTAAGTCGTAATTGGAATTGTGTATAAAAACAGGTAAGAAATATTGTTGTCTAACGTTTAAATTACATGACTGGTGTGCTACCCCTATAGAGTTACTCGCCCCCGATGTAATGTCCTTCCACAAATGATCATGGTCGATCACCTTCCTCCTCCCCGCAGTCTCAACACCATCATCAAATTCTCCCTTGCAAACTCAACACATTTTACGATTTTTAATGGTAACTATGTCACCTGGTGATAGGAGCATAGGACATTTTGTATAAAGAAGGTGCTAAATTGTATCGTTTGATGTTTGGATTAGACAAACCACTGCCAAGCGCATAAAGTCTTCACCGTCAATACAACATCTCCAGTACACCCAGTACTTGCATGACATTATTGGAATCTTGGTGTACATGAGCATAACAGACCCCTTTGGCTTCGAGCATTTTAACATGATTAGAATTTCACGGATCGCTCAAATCTGTCCGCTTATCTTCACATTCTAAACCGATTTTATTGCTCGATAGAAGTGTATTTTGGAAATTGGAAAAACACAAAATTACTCTACCTCCATTTACCGTCCCTCAAAGCCTGGTATGCATGACGTTTACAGTGTTTCATGTTATTCTTTAAATTTAAATCAGAGCGAAATCTTGACAGGCATGATGGACAGTAGTAGCATACACCCCCACGCCCCATTTTGCCCTTACATAACAACCAACTAATATCCATAATCGGATTGAAATGACCAATTGAATCGGAGTCTATGGGTGGGGTGTATGGAAGCCACACCCAATGTTGTACTTATTTAATTGAAGGAGCCCGCACTGGAAGAAATATACCCTTCTAATCGGAACGCTGACCCTCTTCAAATTCTGTTTCATGAAGTAAAGCTGTGACACCAATCTTCAAATGGGCATTATCCTGCTCAAAAATATCAATTTCTTTTAGCCTCATGGAATATTGACCTTTTAAACAATCGAAACCTATTTGGGGTACCTTCGAACCCACCCAACCACTTACTACCATTTTATTCAACTTTTTCTTAATTGCATCTCTTCGAAGTAGTCTGTATGCCACAATTAAACATGCATACTTGAAAAGTGCAGTCTCGTGTCGAAACAGATTCGTTGTATCTCCTGACACCCCTCTAAATCTGACTTATATTTTAATTCAATTGCCCTCCCTCCCCCATGCCTACCTCGTAAAATAAAATACTTTTTAAACCTATCAATATTAAGATAGTAATTGTCATTAAATAAAAACACAGATCCACTACCCCCCTCGTTATGATTTTCCCGCGTACATTGAATACTATTAGCCCAATTTTGAAAAGCTTCCCTCTAATTTGATAAATACGGGCGAAAATCTCACATTTCTGTGTGCAAGTATTTCGAACAAATCTCACCCGCACCTTCAATTCAAAAAAATATTTTTAGTGCTATTGATGTTTTTGAACTAACCCCTACTCCTCACGCCCCACTGTTTTGTTCAAGAATAGCTCAAACCTAATTATTATATGAATGTGTTATGGCTAAAGGGTTTGGTATTATATACCCCGACACTAGAGAGTTGAATGGATCACTGACTTTGGCGCTGTTGACCAATATGTAGTAATGCAAGGCAGAATTAGAAAGAAAAAAATCTGGAATAGGGGTTACTGTTGATGTTGTTGCAAAACTACTACTAATAGTTATAACATTAAGCGAAATTGAGCAGGGTAAGAGGGAGCTATCAATAAAACCACCACTCCCAGTCTCCTCAATAATATTGATTGGAGATGACATGAGGCAGTCCCCTAGTACATATTCCAAGGTGTTTGGGGATAATTGGTCAAGCCAGCCTGTACTATCCTGTGATAGAATTTTTGCATGAGGACCCGGTTCAGATGCAGTAGTAATATCCCCTAAATGTTCACCCATTATACTATCTACCAACTTTGGATCATCAAATATATCAGCATCACAGGCTAAGTCTTCTAGGCTGCCCATTTTCCCAAAAACATAACTAGTGTACCCCCTCTGCCACTCCATATTGTCTAAAACTAGTGTCGCTTCATCACTGAAATCCGCTGGTGTTGAAAGAATTGGTTCTGTAAATTCGCTTGGTTCATCACTCAATGATGTTGGTGGTGCTATATCATTAATCTGTAGAAAAAAAGTTTTGTTTTGCATGTAAAACAACCGTTATTTTTATAAAGTTAATAACCTATGTCAATTTTTCATAGTCATTGTTCCACCACCTGAACAATTAAAAGAAGAAGAAAAAAAGTTACATTGCCATATGTCTTCCGTAATGACAAGTGAATATGTTAAAAATATGTATTGTTTTTAGACAGGATAACGTATTCTTATTCCTAGAGGGGAAGTTAGAGCAAGATAATGAAATATAAAACTAATGGTTTTATTCCTAACATTTTCAGAACAGAAATGCAAACTATGGGTCCAATTCTAGTGCTTGGCCTTCATGAATGAAACTTTCGATGAATTCTGACCATTGTTCAACTGATGCAGTATTATGTACTAACCCTTGCTGTGCAGCTTTAGTTAATTGAAACGATTCTCATACATCAATTGCTGACGTAATTCTCTCAGCAATCTAAATTTTTCTATGTTCTATGGCAATAGACGTGTTTGAAGTGGCGGACGTAATTGGTCTGATCTAAATAAACCGTTGTAAGAGAGATGAACTTTTTTTTTCCATTCATATCAACAATTAAAGTACAATTAAAACGCCGGATGGTCCTTTTTAGAGCCCCCGGGAAGGACCTTAAAGAACCGGGAGCTTCCTTCGGGGTAGGAGGATTGAAGCCCTTTCGAGTTGGAGTATCGGACTTCACAACACCGTACAAATAGAACACCATCAAATTCTTTCTCGAAAACATCTTTTAAAATGCCCCTAACTGTCTCCACAAAATAGTTGCTTGAAATGATCAAAAACAGGTTCACCCAAATAATGGTTTTTGACATCGCTGTGAAGACATAATTGGAAATTATTAAAAAACCTTTTTTTATGTACTAATTGATTATCGAAGGTTGACTTCCTGTTATTTAAAGTCCACTTTGCAAGGAGCACTTAAAATTTAAATTATAACTATCGGCAGATTCAAAATTCAGATATACTGATGGGACATTTTGATAAGAGTCCGGATGCGTAGCTTAGTGCAATAACATTTATCAGTTTAAGATTGGTTGCCAACTGTGAAACATTGAATTGTTTTTTTTATATAGTTAGTTTGTTTAAAGAAGTATTGGATTATTGCATTAGAAAATATCTTGGCTGAAAGAGAAGTTACAGGTGAGGTTCTATAGAAATGTATGATAAGCTTTATACTGCTAATTTGGCTAATAAAAGAAAATGAATCAGGTTTATTATAGAACAGCTTAGAAACAAATTTAAGTTTTACTAATCAAAATTATGCACTTAAAAAAATGTGCCCTATTTTTGAAAATACACAAAGAAAAAAATTATATATATACTTACAAGTTCTGAGCAGGCTTCTACACCTGAAGTCTTTTGCAGAGATTGAAGGGGGCCAACCTCACGATCTTCAGTAGACTGGGCTTAGGCATTATGAGAAGCAGCCAACTCTCTTTTCAATTTCCTCCCATGTTGCGTATAGCTATCAGTGGTATGAGGGGCTCCTGCCATTAAATGTTGCGGGGCCATTGGCTGGTCCAGAGCATGCATAATTGAACCAGTATATTTGACGATGGAGGGCCTTGTGGCTTGCATTGATGTGGATTCGTTCCATCTTGGTTTCTTATCCAGAGGGGGTAAATGTAAGCATTCTGTTCCTTAAAAATAATGATAAATTTAGCATGAAAAAAAACAACCCCCTTTTACAGAAGGAAAATCAGCACTCCTACCCCCCTAAAACTAAACGTTGAAAATTTGAATAGTTAGTCATTAACATATTTAACCGAAATTAACCAATGGGGGGCTAAGTCCCCCTTGCTTTGGCCACCCACAAATAATTTGAATTAATTTACCATTAGTTTTTGTGAGCTTTTGGAATGCATATTGAAGTCACCAAAGAAAAAATTTTTTTTTTTTAAATAAAAAAAAACTAATATAATTCGAATTAATATAGTATTTGGAGCGACAGAGATATGATTAAATTAATATTTCATACATACATGCTCAATTATTACGTTAGTGCCAGCTTTTAGTTTCCAAAGATGTTTTCTGAGCCAAAAAAAACTTAGCTGTAATTTATGTGATAACGACTTTAATACATTTTTGTCATATATTTAGAGTAGTCGGTCCAATATTCTAAAAATTTTTACAGAAAGTCTGTGTAGCTGTTTTCCCGTGATCTTTTTGGTAATAAAAATCTAACTGCTTTATTACTATATGATTGGAAGTTAGAAATCCTTCGGCCTTTGTAAATTAACCTTGTTAAATTTCTAGAGAGAAGCCAAGGGTAACTTGTAAATAAAAGAAGACAAAATTTAGCATGAAAAAAAAACAATCCCCCTTTACAGAACGAAAATTAGCACCCCCACCCCCCTAATACTAAACACTGAAAATGTGAATATTTATTCATTAGCATATTAAACCGAAATTAACCAAGGGAGGCTAATCCCCCTTGCTTTGGCCAAATCAAGCGCTGTACTTGGCTTAATGGTGCGTAAAATTATTAATAATCACTGCTGGCAAATCTGCACTGATAATATTGTCAATTAAAACGAGAAAGAATTCTGATTATGATGGAAAGTCCCACAAATAATTTGAACTAATTTACCATTAGTTTTTTTGAGACTTTTTGAATGAATACTGAAGCCACCGAGAAAAATATTTTTTTGAACTAAGAAAAAAACTAATATAATTTTGAATTAATATAGTATTCGGAGCGACATAGATGTGTTAAAATTAATATTTCGTATATAGACGCTCAATTATTACGTGACTTCCAGCTTTTAGTTTCCAAAGATGTTTTCTGAGCCAAAAAACTTAGCTGTAATTGATGTGATAACGACTTTAATACATTTTTGCCATATATTTAGAGTAGGCTGTCTAATATTTTATAAATTTTTACAGAAAGTCTGTGTAGCTGTTTTCCCGTCATCTTTTTGGTAATATAAAATCTGACTGCTTTATTACTATAGTACTGGAAATTAGAAATCCTTCGGCCTTTGTAAATTAACCTTGCTAAATTTAAAAGGAATATGAATACTAGCTAAGTGTAAACGTTTTTTTTTATTTTTTTTTTGGAGATATAGAATGAAATTGTACTCACATTGAAAATTGACGAATCCATTGTTTTCAAAGTTAATAATATGTGATTTACTATAATCAATGTGTTAAAACATAATGAAAATTGGAATGTAGTGTATGAACATTTATAGGGTTTTGCTTGAGTACATCATACGTCGCCAAGTTTTAAAAAAAAACCTACTATTCAACTTACTCTATATAGGCTAACAACCGCTCTCTCACCGTTTGACCCCAAAAAATGGCTGTTACCTCATAAAAACCCGTCTGCTAAGGCAAGTACCGTTCGTAGTAATAGGTGACTGACCCGTGGTAAGCCAATGTACCGGTTAGACTACACTGTATATTCATACCTCAGGCGAGAGGTATGACAAATTACGCAAGCACTACTATTGCCTTACTACTCTCGAGGATTTTGCTCTGTTTGATCTGAGAAAAACCGGTTTGTCTGTCTGCAATCGGTTATAATTAGTTTAGTCTAAGTGAGAAAACGATGCCGGCATATTTTAATTAAATCATAGGCAGCGCGATAGCGCTGCCTAAGTAAAAAACGATGTGGGCACAATGTATTATTTTTTTTTCTCTCCATACCTGGTACTCCATACCGGGCACTTTGTATCGAAGGAGTTGTCGTAGAAACTTCGAAAAGGGGTCATTCGATTAGAAATTGGAATGGCTAGTGCCCTTTTATTAGTCGAAATTGATTGGAGGGCAACTAGCCCCCCCCCCCACGCCCGTCATTCACCAAAACACATCCAATCAAAATTTTGAGATAGCCATTTTGTTCAGCGTAGTTGATTTCCAGATAGAAAATATATTTTTGAGGAGGACACTCCCCCACAAGCCTCGGGGCAAGGGTTTTAAGTTATGCCCTGAGGGCATATAAGAACGATGTTGGCACAGTGTATAATTTATTATTTTTTTTTCTTTAGAGCAGGGCAGTTTGTATCGCAGAAGTTGTCGTAGAAACTTCAAAAAGTGTTCATTCAATTGGAAATTGGAATGGATTGTGCCCTTTTTAATAGTCGAAAGTGATTGTAAGGCACCTAACACCCCTTCCACGCCCACCATTTCCCGAAACACATCCAATCAAAATTTTGATATAGCCATTTTGTTCACCCCCCCCCCCCAATCGATGTTGTAAAAACATCAAAAAGGGCTCATTCAATTGAAAATTAAAAGGGCTAGTGCCCTTTTAATGGTCGAAAGTGATTGAAGGGCAACTAATCCCCCACGCGCACCTCACGCGCAATCTCACGCGCACCATTTCCCCTAACACATCCAATCAAAATTTTGAGATATCCATTTTGTTCAACGTAGATGAAAGTTCTGGAAATTAGGTCTTTTAGGATGATAACCCCCTCAGAGCCCTCAGTGCAAGGATTATAAGTTATGCCCTGGGGACATATAAGGTGTTTATAGAAAGCGTTGTCGTAGAAACTTCAAAAGGGTTCATTCAATTGAAAATTGAAAGGGCTTGTGCCTTTTTTAATAGTTAAGGTTATAGGAGAGCGACTAACGCCCCTCTCACACCCACCATTTTCCCAAACACATCCAATCAAAATTTTGAGATATCCATTTTATTCAACGTCGTTGAAAGTTTTGAAAATTAGGTCTTTTAGGATGATACCCCCCCCCCCCCGAGCCCTTGGGGGCATATAAGGTTTATATAGAAATTTGTTGTAAAAATTTCAAAAAGGGCTCATTTGTTTGGAAATTGAAAGGGCTTGTGCCTTTTTTAATAGTTGGAAGTGATTGGGGAGCGATTAACGCCCCTCTCGCGCCCACCATTTTCCCAAACACATCCAATCAAAATTTTGAGATATAAATTTTGTTCAACGTAGTTGAAAGTTCTTGAAATTATGTCTTTTATGATGATAACCCCCTCAGTCTTCTGTGCAAGGGTTGTAAATTAAGCCCTGGGGGCATATAAAGTTTATATAGAAAGTTGTTATAGAAATTTCAAAAAGGGCTCATTTGATTTGAAATTGATATTGCACTATTTAATAGTCGAAAGTGAGTGGAGAGTATTAACCCCCCTCTCACGCCCACCATTTCCCCAAAAACATTCAATCAAAGCTTAGAGATAGCCATTTTGTTCAAAGTAGTTGAAAGTTCTGGAAATTATGTATTTAACGATGACAAACCCCCCAGAGCCTCAAGGGTAAAGATTGTAAGTTATGCCTTGGGGCCATATAAGGTTTTTTATAGAT